>NC_057799.1:136985375-136986950 GCF_018294505.1 Triticum aestivum | reverse complement strand
TGTCTGAATGTAGCCTTACAATATATTAATCTTTATTTCTTGAGCATTTCGAGACTCGTCTTCATGTCCGTGATCTCATCCAGGACTCCGAACAAACTTCGGTTCATCAAAACACGAAACTCATAATACAAATCATCATCGAACGTTAAGTGTGCGGACCCTACGGGTTCGAGAACTATGTAGACATGACCGAGACACCTCTCCGTTCAATAGCCAATAGCGGAACCTGGATGCTCATATTGGCTCCCACATATTCTACGAAGATCTTTATCGGTCAAACCGCATAACAACATACGTTGTTCCCTTTGTCATCGGTATGTTGCTTGCCCGAGATTCGATTGTCGGTATCCTCATACCTAGTTCAATCTCGTTACTGGCAAGTCTATTTACTCGTTCCGTAATGCATCGTCCCGCAACTAACTCATTAGTCACATTGCTTGCAAGGCTTATAGTGATGTGCATTACCGAGAGGGCCCAGAGATACCTCTCCGAAACACGGAGTGACAAATCCTAATCTCGATCTATGCCAACTCAACAAACACCATCGGAGACACCTGTAGAGCATATTTATAATCACCCAGTTATGTTGTGACGTTTGATAGCACACTAAGTGTTCCTCCGGTATTCGGGAGTTGCATAATCTCATAGTCATAGGAACATGTATAAGTCATGAAGAAAGCAATAGCAATAAACTAAACAATCATAGTGCTAAGCTAACGGATGGGTCTTGTCCATCACATCATTCTCTGATGATGTGATCCCGTTCATCAAATGACAACACATATCTATGGCTAGGAAACTTAACCATCTTTGATTAACAAGCTAGTCAAGTAGAGGCATACTAGGGACATTCTGTTTGTCTATGTATCCACACATGTACTAAGTTTCCGGTTAATACAATTCTAGCATGAATAATAAACATTTATCATGATATAAGGAAATATAAACAACAACTTTATTATTGCCTCTAGGGCATATTTCATTCAGACACTATAGAAGTTCCCTTCGAAATCAAAGGATGGTGGCTCTGACTCGACGAATTCACTGAACTTGGAGGCCAGCGCCTTCACTTCACCATGGAAAGCGATCGGGAGATCAATGATCCTTGCCCAAATCTCAAACTTGAAGAGCTCAATCGAGGATGGTTTTGTGTAGCCGTCATACGGAGTGATAATCATAGGGTTTCCTCTAAAGTGCCACGGTCCCCCCTGCGTGACCCGCTCCCAATCCCCTAGGCAATCAAATTGCATCTGGAACAAATTCTCCTCTAGGGTTTTGATCTTGACTGGCCTAGCAAGATCCCAGGCCGTCTTCATGTTGCGGAAGAACCTATACATACTAAAGCCCTTGTCCATGTGAACTCGAACTAATATCATCCAACGGCGGTCCTGCTCCGCCGGGGCATCTTCTTCCTCAAAGATCACATCGTCCAGATCATCCCCGTTGAGAGCCAATTCCTTCATCAGATCTTCCAGCTTGCCCTTGCCCTTGGACCCCGAGGCCGACGGATCGCCCTTGCTCGCCATCTCCGTCGTGGAAAGAGATCTTGCAGACCCGCGCTGGGAAAACCCTAGA
>NC_057799.1:136828107-136985094 GCF_018294505.1 Triticum aestivum | reverse complement strand
GATCGGATCTCAACGTCGCCGGGGCGACGAGAGGAAGATAAACCCTAGCTAGAGGGAAAAAGCTAGCTAGGGTGGCCGCACGCACGCACGCGGCGAGGCTGGGCATGGGCTGCACGCGGCGGAGCCGGAGCCGCGAACTCCTAGTCAGCACCTTCAGCGCCGCGAATGGTAACCGACGCTCGCAGCAGGCCGGCCCTGCAAATGCTACGGAGACGCGAAGTGTATTTAATAGCGCAAAAAATTACCACGAAAAATAGCCTCTTACAGGAATCAAACTCGCACCCATAAGTTAGTGTTTGTGTTAGGCTAACCCATAGACCTACTTAGGGCATCTCCAATGGTGGACGCCTATATGGGCGCTTGTGGTGAAAAAAATATCCCAGAAAATAAAAAGGGATCTAGCGCCTTTCCTTCCAACGCCCAGGCGCTAATAAGGGGCTACGATTACCGATTTAGAAGGAAGGCCCCAGCTCTGGTACGAGAAAGAAAGAGCTAGCGCTCGATGCTTTTCGTTGCATCGATGCCACACCTGGCGCTGGGAATAAACAGCCTAACCGTCGATTTCCCCGTATTTATGTCCTAGCGCCCTGGTCTAGCGTCTCCCATTGGAGATGCCCTTAGCGCTAGTGACTGATTACGTCGCGAATTTTCTAAGAACCTTGTAGCCGCGGTATTTATTGCACAGAAAAAATGTACGATTTACTTTATAGCTTGGGTTTTCAAATTTCTTGAGAATTGTACGTTTTACTTTATAGCTTGAATAAAAGTTCATTAAATTTGAAAAAAAGTTCATCAAAATTGAAAAAAGTTCATAGATCTTCAAAAAAGTTCATCGATTTTGAAAAAAGTTCATCCAGTTTTTGAAAAAAAAGTTCATCGCACTTGAAAACAGTTCAACATATTTGAATAACAGTTCACAAACTTGAAAAAGGTTCATCGAATTTGAAAAAATTACATCAAACTTCAAAAAAGTTCATCGAATTTAAAATAAGTTCATCAAATTTGAAATAAGTTCATCGATTATGAAAAAAGTTCATCGAATTTAAAATAAGTTAATCAAATTTGAAATAAGTTCATCGATTATGAAAAAAATTCATCGAATTAAAAAAAACGCGCACTGAAAAAACAAAGAAAGATGAGGAAAAAGAGAAAAAAAAAGAAGAAACTGAACTAAGGAACAATGTAAAAAGTAGGAAAACGAGGTAACTATTCACACAAGGGCTGGTGTGCCTGGTGCTATAGCCATGCGCTTGCAATAAAGGGGTCGCGTGTTTGAAATCCCGTCGCCGCACACTTTTTTGCCTTTCGTAAACAGGAAGAAAAGAACGGAAATGGGCCAGACCAATTAGAAACGCGTGCACGCGCCTGTTGGCGAACCGGCGCATAAGCGCCAAATAGGATGTGCCGCCGGAGCCGGGCACATGCCGCTGCTCCGATCCCTCGGGTCTGCTGTAACTCATCCTGCCATCTGTGCTCAACCTCAACCACCCACCTGAGCTCATCCTACTCCTGCACCTTGACTCAAACCCTCCGATAAGTTGAGCTGAACCTATTCGCGCCACTAAACTTCCACATGATACTGTCACTTCGCATCACCCTGCTTCGATAGTACATAAAATCGGGCCCAATCCATGCCGCACCAACTGTTCCTTCAGATTTTCAATGGTGATTAAATCTTCCGTCCATGGCTCAGGTGATGTTTGACGGAAAGATGCTTTATGGATAATGAACCTAACCATCCACACCTTATCAATCTGCAGCAGACAATATAAACATTTAATCCACTTTTACAATCCAATCATGCAGGTACAAACTCGAAGCCGAGGTTCATGATTCATCTTAGCACAGAAATAAACATCCGTAAGACCATATATTCTAAAGCACTAAGCCCATGTACTAATAACTAGTAACAGAGTTCAAGATTCATCTCATCACACAATGAACACTTGCCCTGGAGGCAGATCGGAGAGGGCACATCGGAGGGTGATACTTGTAACGCAAGGAGTTGACATCGTCAGAGAACAAAATTACCTACTTGCACCTCCTACGTCTAGAGGGTTTGACGACATCCTTCATGATAGGGAATGCTGGAATCCTTCCTTTCAGATACGGGAAGAAGCTCAGCCGGCAGACTGGGAGGGGAAGAAACTCGGGCGGGAAGAAATGGGGGTTTCGCAGGAATAACGGGGAGGTGCGGATGCAGGGCAAAGGTATTTAAAGAGACCAAATGCGCCTACGAATCAGGCGAGGGACAGACGGAAAGCTTGGACGATTTGAAGAGCCTGACTCCATTAGTAAATGACAACATCTACCAAATTTATCAGACGGTCTAGCTTCTGTCCAAAAAGTGAGACTATCTGGAAAGCAAGAAGCGCCAGGTAGTCTGGCGTGGCAGGAGGACAACGGAGGCATCAAGGTAAAAGTTAGACGCTCCGGGAACATTGTCATAAACGCGTAGGAAAGAGGCGTTTCAAGTGTCTAAGACACCTAACCATAAAACGCGACAGAAAAACAGGTGTCGCGCCTTACAATGTGGCGCATCATGCAGGCGCCACGTTGGCGGTGTGACCGATGACCGTGGACCGGGGCCGGTCAAAGGCGCCTCGGCGTGCGGCGCGGCGACGTGCAAGTGTGGCGCCTATCGGGCAGGCGCGGATGAGGGGTGAGGCGACGAAATAAGTTTTTGAGGGGTCAGTGGGCAAAATAAGGCGGCCCAGGGGTCATTTAGTAAAAGTTATACGTCACCGGGTGAGTATGCATGAGTGGGCAAAATAATCAACCGCGAATTGATCGCAGCTCACATTCTCACAAGATGATGGGACCGAGACAGTTAGTATGCATGATTTTACCCTGTACTCATGCGCCCGCTGCGTGTTGCTGCTGTAGCAGCGTTGTTTCAACAGTGCGGCTAATTGTAATTATCATTTGCTCATCAGCATCCAGGGCATTACGCGCGCAATAATTACGCCGTTTATCAGGCGTCATTACTGCCACTTATTATTTGCTCGTGCGTGAGAGGATTCACTCCGATCGAGCAGGAGCCCCCGTCCCCCGTGAGTCACGAGCCTACGCACGTACGTACTCCTACAACTCCTACGTAGCCACCCTGGGTCCTCACCATTTCCATAGCTGTACAGCAGGCGTGTACATATACTGCAGCAATGGAGCACGCACGTACGTACGTCTCGTCTCCGCGTAGCACGCACGGACGCTTGGTGTACAAACAACCGCGACAGGCTACCTACGAAAAGATGGCAGGAGCGTCTGACAGGGTGAGGCCCGCTCTACATCCCTTCACACTTTTCTCTAACGTTGTCAGGGGCAGCGATGATTGCCGTCGTCCGTCGATCGGCCCCACCTGCTAGACGTGACTACGTCCTTCTAAACTGGATAGAGAGAGCGAATTAGCGATACGATCGCCCCATCCATACCGGGACGGGGAGAAGAACACGCCAGCTCGCTCGCGTCCAAGCGGAACCCGGCCGGGCGACGGAGTGGAGTGTGATCAGCTGGCTGATGGGATCTCGGCTCGGAAATTAGCCCGCGTCGTGGCACATATAATACGGCGATCGATTTGGCGCTGCCTGCGTGGGTGCAATGATAGAGGGGGGGCGTCAACGTCCAGCTTTTCGGAGGCTCCACTGCTCGGTAGGTGTCGTTGGTCGCGCCCGCAGAGGGGCAGCTCGCTCGCTAGCTAGGGTGGCCGCACGCACGCACGCAGCGAGGCTGGGCGTGGGCTGGACGCGGCGGGGCCGGAGCCGGGCACATGCCGCTGCTCCTCCGCTTTTCAGCGGCAACCGGAATATTGGCCAGCCAGCCCACCGCACCGTACGCCGAGCATATGGACAGTATAGAATTATCCGAGAAACATATGCATGTGTAGATCGAGCGTGTGTGTGCAGTGTGCACTCGCCCAGGGCCACGGTCACCATGGAGGACGAATGTGCCGTAGTGTACCCTGTTTTCAATATCCCCGTGGGCTCCAAGGTTTTAACTTTACGAGTAGTGCTCCGATCCTCATGATCCTTTGATATTACTACAACGGTGTGGGTGTGAATCAGGTGAGACTGAATCGATCCTGTCTTGCTTTTCTGAAATAGCAATCAGACTATTTTACTGACGATCCTTTAATGGATGGGATCGAGCATTTGGGTTTTATTATACTCGTAAAGCAAAGTTGTTAGGGTGTCTGAAGTCTGATCCTGACGGGGGAGTTCGTTTCGTCTGTGTGTGTCTGGTGCGGTGCGATGAGATGCGACGACAGCAGCGGGTTCACGAATAGAATAGCTCCCCACCTAAAAGCGACCTCCAAATATATCTCGCTTTCCGATTATCCACGGGGCGCGGCCGGCACCCGGTCGGTAGGCACGCACCCATCGCCCGTCCGTTCCTCCGTTCGTACGCCACGCCACGACGCGCGCGCCCGCGGTGCACGCACCCGAGTGCGGCCGAGCCTGGCGCCGTGGCTTGCCAGCCGAGCCACGGGTCTATTGCGCGCGTCAGCCCGTAGCGATGCAAACTTCACTGCTTCTCTGGGCCGGAGCAACACAGGCCATTAGCCCATGACCATTCTTAAGTTTTGCAGGCCACACAGGAAAATACTGTCGTTCAGGTCAAGAAAATACTACTATCTCCGTCCCGGTGTATAAATCATTCACATAGTTTAGGTCGATAATTTAACTATCTAAATATGTATTATATGTGACAAAAAAATAAATACTGGGAAACTACATCCGTGTAGAAATCTAGTGATAAACTTTTCATGACATATAACACATATTTAATTCCTCAAATCAATGACCTACGGGAATGACTTATTCACCGAGACGGAGGTAGTAGTGTAGTTAAATATCCCTAAAACATGGGAACAACAGCCGCAATTTGCCGTGATTGGGAAGGAGCATATCTCGGGTCTTCCTTGTTGGCAATACACGGCCTACTTAACCCAGCCACATCAGAAGCTCTCGCTTGTCGGGAAGCGATTGCTCTTGCTCAAGATCTAGCGACAGAGGGTTCACCCATATTCATCAAGGCGTCGGAGGAGAAGATGGAGGAGTTATTAAAGAGCTTTTAGAATGCCTCAAAGCTTTTTCGTCTTGTAAAATTTCTTTCGAACTTCCAACGTCGATGCTCATAGGCTTGCTAGGTTTGGTGTTTCTCTGCCTCTAGGGAGGCACACTTGGCTAGGATCTCCTCACCATCCCATTGCTATACGTGTAAACGTTGTGATTGATTAATAGAGCCTATTTTGTTTTGCTCAAAGAAAAAAGAGTTAAATATCCCTAAAAAACTAGTGCAGTGAGGCTTTAGCATTTGGTTAGTGATCTATCTTTATCGCATGTGATTATAGCTTCTGATGGTCGGGATGTCGCCTGTGACATCAAGCAGGGGACCAAAGGTCTGTATGCGAGTATCATCAGGGAGATTGTCGCTACTTCTGCACATTCTTTTGGTTTGGATGTTGGACGCCATGTGTGGCTCCTGAACCCTCCGAACTTGAATTTGTATCCCTATGAATGTTAATCAATAAAGCAAGTGTGCTTGGACTCAAAAAAATCCCCCTAAAAAAACTAGTGTAGTTAAATGCTGTAGATTTTATTCACGAGTAGAGCCTCTAAAATGTAGAGGCAGGTAATCTTGC
Organism: Triticum aestivum; assembly: GCF_018294505.1. Taxonomy (NCBI): domain Eukaryota; kingdom Viridiplantae; phylum Streptophyta; class Magnoliopsida; order Poales; family Poaceae; genus Triticum; species Triticum aestivum. Next base: position 136,979,453 of record NC_057799.1, on the reverse strand, counting down.
TACACATATATCCATAATGATGTAAATGGCTGCCGTGTCTCGTGTGTGGCTTCTTTCGCCCATTGTTGTTGGCATTCCAGTCGCCTTGACTATTTAATAAAGGGCATTTATTCTTAAAAAAAAGCGTGTGTTTACATTTTACTATTAGCACCATTTATTTTCACAAAAAAAGAGATTAGCACCATTTCTTACATGCCCACTTTTGTCCTTGTGTGCCAACGATCACCACCATCAATGATTATGATGCGCTCACCAGAATATCGCCGCAACTCTTTATCTTTCTCTCCTTTTGCACTCTTTTCGCACGCCTTGTGCTCGCCACCCAGCCCTCTCGTTTGTTCTCTTTGATAATTCCAACCATGAAAAATGTATCCAGAGCATCATACCGCGTCGTATAAGGGGCCACTGCCTTCGACGTACACATAATCCCACATCATCAACAACAACAAAGGCAATGACGAACCAACCTGTAATTGGATGGTTAGGAGGACTGTGGTATCCCCATCCCACCAGGGTTCAAATCCTAGACTTGACGCTGGTGCTCACATTTTCTGTATTTATTCCAGGCCTTCTGACGATGTGTGTTCAATGGGAGGAGACGTTCCCGTCGACTATGAAGGCGTCTGTGGCGACTTCTTCAATCTCAAGATGAAGGTGCTCATATGGGTAGGGTGTGTATACGTGCACTTGTGAGTATATATGTGTATGTATAAGCGTTTGCATATGTACTATGTTAAAAAAAAGACAATGGAGGCAGCCCAACTATATTTTTTCATGGTAAAACCAAAGTTAAAAGTTGCTACTATTGAGGTTGGGAGCTGATTTCTTCCATTTGAAATTTAATTAGTCAAATATTGTGACGACTTTGGTCGAAAGTTAGTTTTGAACTAGTAGAAAGCATTTAAATTTTTGGTTGAAAGTTTGGCGTTCACGATTAAACTAATCTGTGAACTTCAAAGATTTTCATTTGTTTGGTTGCATGTGGAAAGGGTAGAAGAAGAAAAGGAGGGAAAGAGGGGAACGAGGCTTGTTCCGACGAGAGCAAAGGGGAAGAGAGCCGGCAATGGTGATTAGAGCATCTCCAACAGCCACGCCAAACAAGTGCCGCGCCGCAAAATTGCCCATTTTAGCGCGCGCGCGCAATCGGTAGAGGGGCTTCAGCGGGCGCGCAAAAACCGCGCGCGGGGGCAGAAACTCCATCGCGCCCTGCTTATTTGCTGCGCCCGCTCCCGCGCGCTCGCTCGCAACTCGACCCCCCCATCCAGCCGCCGCCCGCGCCACCCGTCGACCGTTCCGGCGCTTCCCGGGCCTATCCCCGCGCCGCGACAGCTTCCTCCGCCCCCTCTAGTCACCGCCGTCCCTCGCGCGCGTCCGTCCTCCGGCGAACAGCGCCCGGGCGCTCGCTGCCGCTCGGCGCCCGCAAGGTGTTCGACAAAACGCCTACAAGGTATGTATTGCTCAAACTTCATGAATTTGGTGCATGTTGATTGTAGTTTTTATAGCATAGTATTGAACATTGTAGATGAGTTCGTCGTATGATTCTTCCGAAGAAGAATTTGATATGGAAGAGGAGGAGGATCTTGCAATGATCCTAGCTATGCACATCAATAAAAAACCGAAGCACGGTGGTTCGATTATGGGTCGGCGGAAAATTTGGAGGGATAGGATCGATGCCACAACAGATTGATCAGGCATTATTTTGCGGAGAATCCCACATACCCCGAGTCATATTTTCGTCGCCGGTTTAGGATGAGCACCGAGTTGTTCAGGCGCATTGCAGAGAAACTAGCGAGCCATGACCGATTTTTTCAACAAAGGAGGAATGCCGCCGGAGATCTCGGGCATAGCACCTTTCAGAAGGTGACAGCCGCTTTGCGTATGTTGGCATACGGTATCCCGACTGATCTAGTTGATGATCACTTGGCTATGGGTGAGAGCCAAGCCATCATGTGTGTCAAGCGCTTCGCAGTCGGAATTGTGCAAGTGTTTGGCCAGGAGTATTTGAGATCTCCCAATGCTGAAGACGCCGCAAGGCTATTGGAGATGAACAAAGCTCGCGGCTTCCCTGGTATGCTTGGCTCTATAGATTGCATGTATTGGAGTTGGAAGAATTGTCCAAAAGGCATGGCATGGGCAATTCCACGGCCAAAAAAAGGATTCCACAATAATCCTTGAAGCGGTGGCCGATCAAGAGACTTGGATTTGGCATGCATTCTTTGGAATGTCTGGATCTTTGAATGACATCAATGTTGTCAACCGGTCACCACTGATGAATAAGATTGCAAATGGTGATTTGCCACCGATGCAGTTTGTAGCAAATGGCCGTACGTACAACTATGGCTATTATCTAGCGGATGATAATAGCCGTATGGTCGATACTATTTGTTGTGTTTTATTGCACTATTTGTTGTATTTAAATATAAACTGTTTGTTTGAGTTGTAATAACGAAATTGAACTATTTATTGTTGATTTATTTTGTTTGTGTTTGATCTTTTTGCTTCTGTTTTGGATTGCATATTTGTTTGTGCGAGAGTCGCGCGCGCTGCATTTTTGCGCGTTGCTGGAGCTGAGCGCGCGCGCTGCATTTTAGCGTGGCTGCTGGAGTCAGCGCTGCCCGCCGCGCTAAACCAGGCGATGGGCGCGCGGCGCGTTCGGAGATGCTCTTAGGGGCGCCCTCCTTCCATGGCACCACCTTGGTTGCTGCACCAGCGCCAGAGTTCAAAGTTTCTCTTGAGTACCGAGGAAAGTGCTAAATCAGATCAGAAATATCCATCGTCCCAAGTGAGTGAGAGGTGCTTCAGTTTTTAGTTACCCTTTGCAAAGGCTACCTAGTAGCTATACAAGAATCACTTAACCATCGCGTGGTGGTTATTGATTCAGCTACACAAATGGCTGGCTGGTTCAACTCAACGCAAACCCCGAATCTCGCCACATTCGTCAGCTGTTATTCCTAAGCACAAAAACAGTGGAAAATAAGAAGAAAATTGAAATGGCATAGCCGTTTTCGGTCTTCTAAGTACGCGCCAGAGTTATTCTCCGGTGGATGCAGTTATGCTTGATTTCGCCGTGAGCCCGGGAATCATAATGTTCTCAGCAGTGGTCTTCGAGTCAACGATGTCGTGTTATGGACAAACGCAGCCAAGATAAAAACATGCCAGCTCCTGATTCAGACAACGCGCCACCTTCGCTATGTACATGTGCATTGCGTGCTGCTTCGCCAATGGAAAAAATGGTCATGCTTTTCCCCTCACTTTATTCCTGTTGCCAATGTAATAACACCAGGCGATCATCAGACACAAAGTCATAGCACAAGATTATCAGATCAAGAAGCAGATGCGATGGAAAATGGAAACCATAACAGTTCAAGGGAACAATACAACATAAAAAAATCATTTCAAAACCTTCAGATTAGCATGCATTTCCTGTACAGACCAGATTCTTGAAAATATTTCCCCATTTTAACATAGCCGGATATTCTATCCACACCAGCTAGTGATTGGTATGCCAGCAACACATGTTATGAGGTATCAGGTTCAGCAAAACACTTGAGGTATCTGTTATATGGGTATCAGGTATCTTTTGCAATCTTGTATATATATATAATCAAAATGTGGTGTTTCTTTCAGGTTAGTAAAGTGGCAGGAAGAACTACAACAGTTGGATAAATGAATTAGTACTTGAAATCTGAATACAAAAAAACTACTTGAAGTGTAGCTTGTGGTATAATTTTTTTGACGCTTCAGTAAATGTCTGACCCACAATTATGAGATCTCCATACAGAGAAAGAACAAAACAAATAGAATATTTGAGTAGGTTAGACAAAATCATGTAACAAGCATCCATTGATTTATGAAACCACATTACCTCTCCTGAACCACGATTTTCGGACCACTTGCCGAATGTGACGCTCATGTTTCTCTAACAGTTCATCAACCTTGTGGGTTTGGGACAATAAAGGTCCTGAATATTCAACCCTTTCTCCTCCTTGATAGTGGTCGTCCTGAAGTTTCGAATAGCACCAATTACTTCCATCTTCCTTAATATGAAAGAAACAGAAACTATCAAATAATTCAATGCCTCACCTTCATGCTATTTTTCGACGAGAGAGCATCCCCAAGATATATTGCATTCGAAAAATTCTGAGAGTGGTAAGTGTCACGAGAATCAAATGAATCTGGACGCTCTAACTGTGACCACTTCTTCAGAACTGCACGCTTTGCTACCTCCTGAGGCTCTCGGACATTGGAGTTGACACGTGCTACATGCGCATCTCTGCTATGGCGTTCCTCCAATCCAATGTTCTCTTTAGCTTGTGGCTTATTGTCCCAATCTACATCAGTGAATTCGCCTCTTGAACTAGATCTGTTCCGTGATCTAGTAAAAGAACGACCTTCCGGTTTTTTCGCCCATGCAAAGCCACTGGATGACGAAACAATCAAGGGCCCAGAGAAAGGGATTTCCTCCCGTGAATCATTCGTAGCATGACGACCCCTTTCTTTAACTTGGGCCGCGGGAACCAGTTGTGTGTCTGTGAATAGCCTAGCATCACCATTAACCTTTGTATGAACCTGCACTGCACCATCCTTGGTTACCTTTGGTTTGGTTTTGGACTCCTGAAGATACAAAGGACATAAGAGCTTTAACGAGTGGTGTCACCATCAAAAGAATAGAGCAACTGTTGATATTAGTGAATGCATCCTGTCATATAAAAAAAAGAATACCTCTCTGTTTTCGGTTTGCCTGTTGACTGCACTTTGTTCTCTTGCTGCTCTGTTTAGCCTTGATGACTTCTTTGATGCTTCTGGCCCATGCCCTCTGCCACTGGCCTTTCTTCTGAAAAGTAACAAAAAGGAAATAGGGTTGTTAGTTGTTATAGATTCTGGCAGTGTTCGAATGTTTTTGTTCAACTTCAGACAAGAAAAATGTTGTAGTGCTGGATGGCCCTTTGAAACTTATGAAGCATACCCTTTAGAAGCAATAATAGAGTACTTTAATTAAGAGACAAGTTTCTAACGTATTTTCTGAAACAAATGATTCCAAATTTAAACAAAGCCCACCTGTGTAACTCTTCTCGTAACTTCGCATCCATCTCCTTGTTGGGTGCATACTGAGGCAAGCTTATAGGTTCGCATGCATAAGGTTTTGTCTTGAAAAACTGTTCCAGCAAAAGAAAACACAAGATATTAAATTATTAATAAGGTGTTCATTTAGTAGTTTGATTCGACAAGCCAGTCTAACAAATTTTACAACAGATATAAATAAGATTAACTCACAACAAGGATACTAGAAATGAAAGTACTACAGTACACAAGTTATCTGCAAAAGATTAATGCATTGTAAACAAAATGGCAGTATAACTGCATGGGAAGGAAGTCAAATTAGGACATGATGCCACTGGACAAACATCCAATCATCATCCCCTTCCAGCATTGGGTATCTGCTGTCAGGAAACTGTGGATGCAGGGACACCAGCACTATAAGTGATGACAAAGAATACTTTCCTAGACTAAACCTAAGCATTTCATAGCCATTATAACGCCATTCTACATATATGGAAGATGCAAGCTATAGTCACACCAACAATAATACTCCCTCCGTCCCATAATGTAAGACGTTTTCTGACATTATGGGACGGAGGGAGTAGTAAATATTGTTGCATGAACAATCAGTGAAAAATCAGCATATGCGATCACAATTAGATATTCATAATGATCCAGAAATAATGCATAGCTTGAACATCTATAATATACTAGAACTGCTGTTTCTTAACTGTATGAGCGAAAAAATAATATCCCATATTGACGCATACAGAGAAGGAAAACATAGGATAGAATTAGTGGTGAACTCAATGTAGCACAAAGTGGCAGGTGCAATTAAAAAATTCAATACATACTATGGTTTCCAATTGTTCATCATTATACATACAAATATGTGATATCGCATGATGGGATCTTACCTCAGATGTAAGGGCGCATGATGCAGTACCACGCTTGTATGGCTCCACCGACAGAAGAGTTTCTAGTAAACTGAATGCATGTTCCGGCACCTCTTTAAAAACATCTCGAAGGGTACTTAGATAAGGACAGTGAGGTTTAAATATTGTTGCATGAGGCAACCTTGACTTCTTCCAATAGTCATCAGCGGGGGAGCCACATAACTTAAAGATCTTATGCAATTGTTCTACCTGAAACATGAAAGAGATTTTATGCCATTGACATATAGAACACAATACCTTGAGAGTCAGCAAGCTATAATGGGGAAAGGTTGGAACATGTAATGTCTGGGATAACTATGTTATAGAGGGCATAACTAAAGCAGAAAACTAGATGTGGCAACAGTGAAAGCTCATTGAAATCACAACCACAGTTATTAATATTATAGCATTTAATAACATCAGCAGTATGACAATATACATATCAATTTCCCACCATATTACTGATGTAAATTAGTCAAAAAGCCTACACATTACTTTTTTATCTTAGTATTTGATTACTCAATACTCAGCATGACCATGATGCTCGAATGAGGCTTTGACAGAGCCCCAAAGAGCCCACACCTAGTAAACTAGACAATTCATACATACAAGTATAGGAGGACAAGGAACCTCAGATATCAACCTATCCTTACGACTAAGGAGGATATAAACAATGAGCTGTACTGGTTAGTGCAAGCAAACTAAATTACCTCAGTTCTTCCCTGTAAGATAGGTCTTCCACGAAACAACTCGGCAAATACGCAACCAACACTCCACAAATCAACAGCTGAATCATAGTGAGTTGACCCTAGCAATAGTTCAGGTGGTCGGTACCACAGTGTAACAACCCGGCTGGTCAGAGGATGGTTTTTACTTGGGTCAAAGTAATTAGCAAGACCAAAATCAGCTATTTTTAGAACTCCTTCGTTATTCACAAGGAGATTGGCACCCTTGATGTCACGGTGAACAATGCGGCGTGAATGACAATGCTCAAGTCCTGACAGTAACTGGTTCATGTAGCACTTAACCTGCAATAAGAATCAAGGAAAATGCCAGGTCAACACAGTGTAATGTCAAAGTTGTACGGAAGGAGGGCTACAAATACACTTCCTTCAAAATGGACAAACCTGTGCTTCAGTGAACTTGATGTCAGGGGAGGAACAAAGGCCAGCAAGATCGTGCTCCATGTATTCAAACACTAGATAAAGGCTGCATGATAACCGAGAGGTAATCAAGCCTTCCAGCTTCATGACATTTGGATGATCAAGCCTTCTCAGTATTTGTATCTCCCTTGCCATGAATCTAACACTCTCTGGCTCGAAATTGTCGAATCGCACCTTCTTCAGTGCGACAATCTTTCCAGTGTCGAGATCGCGTGCCCTAAATACACTGCTGTATGTGCCTTGCCCAACCTGCACAGATGTGTGTAATTGGAGAAATAAAGCGCATGTTAGAAACTGTACATCACAACAACAACAAAAACACAAAAGGACAATTTTATCATGTAACCTACAGCTTCAACCTACTTGCTGCAAATATACACCAGTACTACCAAATTAGCAGTCAGTGACTGCCATGTTACCAGCTTGACAATGACAGCATAGACTAATTGGTAGGAGGTGAATTTCCCACCAGCAAAGCATAACAACAACAGAGACAACTAAAACTTGTCATAGCTGACAGTAGGAGACACCAAATTCCCCATGTTACCTCCCTTCTGATCATTATTACCACAACACAATCCTAGTACTAGTTTATTCTTCATGTCTTAATACATCACCCAGCAAAGCAGTACGGTACTATACTAACTGTAACATATAATACTGAGATTCCATAAAGATGCCTACCAATCCACACAAATAGCAAATCCAGTAACCGTTTTCGTTATAAGAATTCCCATGCATGAATAAAAATTGCAACGGAAAATGACCTATTAAACTGAATCTGGCAGGAGAGCTGAAGCGAAAGCGGCACAGTACCTTCTCAAGCTTCTCAAAGGAGTCGGCTTTGAGAGGGATCCAGCCTTGGATGGCCTCCCCGGCAACGGAGCTGAGCCAGGACGGCCACCCGGCGGCCACCTGCTCCCCCTCAAGGCTCCTCCGGAGGTTCCGCAGCCGGAAGCTCCGCGACGCGGCCGCCACGGCGACCACAGCCTTCCCCGGCTCCTCCGAGTCGTCCTTCTTCTCCACCAACCTCGCCGCCGCCGCTGCAGCAGCCGAGCTGCGCAGGGAGGAGGCGGAGACGGCAGCGGGCTCCGGCGCGCGGTCCCGGAGCACGCCGGACGAGTCGACCGCCGGCGTGACCGAGACGACGGCCTTCTTGGACGCGACGCAGCCCATCTCGGCGGCGCACTAGCAGGGTACCACAACACACGTCAAACCATACACGGCGAGCTCGCCGGCGGGATCAAGTTGGCGCGCTCCACCCTCCCTCCGCTCTGAAGGTCCTCACTGCCGCATTGGATGGATAGAGGGGAACAGGAAGAATCAAGAGGAAACCGACTGAGCCCTTGGCCGAAAGGCGTGGTGGTCACGGGGCAAGCACGGCAGGGGTGAAGAACAAGTCGGGATTGACCTGGGGAGTAATAAATGGCGCTCGCCACCAGCAAACAGAAAGGAGACGAGACCCTGACGTCGCCCACCAGCTCCGCCGATTGGGACGGATCGAGACAGCGGCCAGCCGCGGAACCGTGATCGGCAGGGAAGGAGGGAGGGTTTTGGGCGGCAGAGCACGGGACAACCGTTGCCGCGAGGGGAAAAGAAAGAAAAGCTACGGCGACCTTTTCCGCGAACTCAGTGGGCGGGCGGGCGACGGATCAAGAAACCGCCGGAAGAACCGATTCTCGGAGCAGAAACAAGCAAGACATAACCGCCGGCAACCAGCCGCCGCCTCGCGTCGCCGGAGTAGCAAGGAGATCAAGAAACGCCACGGGATTTATTTGGGGCGGGGGTGGGGGAGCAAGCAGAGGAAAGGAAAGCTCCCCTGGATCAGTGGCGCGGAGGACGGAGTAGTGGGGGTGGGTTCGCAGGTGGGAACGGGGGCTTTAAATGGTCCTTCCCTTCCAACGGGAGGATGGACCGACGTGGTGGACTGGTGGTAGACGACGATGGCGCTTTTCTCCTCTGCTTTCTCGGGGCGTCGTCGCCTTGCCTTTCCCCCTCTGCTCTCTGCCCCCCGCCGCGGGCTCCCGCTGCCCTTCTTCTTGTAGCACGGGCGAGATTAGCGGAGCTAAACAGGGGCCAGCATTAGTAACAACTAACAACTGCATATCTTGCGTCTTCAACCTTGGATCATGACGGTATCGGGTTTGCAACGGCGGCCCTGCCGTGCCGTACGTGCCGGTGCGCCGTGCCGTGAGCCCATGAGTGAGTAGCGAGCACGCCTGCGCGTCGCGTTCGGTGGCGACCGGCCCGACCCGACACGCGCTGGTCCTTGGTTGCACTGCATGTACGCAAACTCTGCAACAACTAGGGGTTCTCAGCTTCTAGTAAAGGCTTCCATTATTTCTCAGTAGCAACCTTAAAAATGCTCCACTCCATTAATTACGGCTATCAGCGATTTGCTAGTACATACGGACTCTGGAGTAGATTTGCTGTCCTGGATCAAAGGACGAGCCAAACAGGTGCGGCTCCTCTTTTCCCCTCTGGTGCTTTCGCCGGAGAACATTTCTTTCCCCGACGTGACGAGGCGGCCGGAGACCGGCGGTACGTCCGTGGTCTCCACTCCACCCTCTCGGCCCGAGCGGGCCGATTCTCTCGTCGTCGTCGTGTGTGTGAAAGGGACGCGAGCTCGGCGACCCAGCTGCCTGCTGCCGGACACGGGTCCATGTACGCGACCGGGACGGCAGACGGTTTAGTCAAAGTGACCGTGCGTGCTCGCAAAGCTGCGAGCGATTTCTGACGATCCGGTCCACGGACAATTACTGCGCGGCAAGACTTTGCGCCCACCTCTGTTTTGTCCCCATGCGCTCTTCGTTGACTCCGGTTGCTGCATGTTTCTGCTCTTCTACCAACCAGAGAGACATGCTTCCCCTAAAATAAATAAACGAGTCATGCTGCTCGTGGTTTGGACCTGAAGTACGCTGTCCTGTTCGGTCGGGTAGGGTATACACCATTTGCCCTGAATATTGCTCGTGGTTCAATTGGTAAAAGGTACTAGACTCCGTCCGGTCACAAATAAGTACAACCTCTAACAAAATGTAAGACATTTCTTTAGCCAGCTACACTAAAAAACGTCTTGTATTTCGCTGCAGAGGGATATAATATATTCTAGCTTTTTTTAAATCTATTATGCATAGACACGGGTTAGCGTGTTTGTTCACTGGTTTCAGTGCATATATATTTCATATTGAAATATCCAAAACTTTTTATATTTGTGGATGTAGGGAATATATACAATATGAAAGTGGTAGCTACAGGATGTCCGTAAACTTTAGAGAAAGTTTTCCCGGAGCTACTTTTGTTAGATCGCGTAAATTTCTTCCCTAAATATGTTTTTTCATTTTACTTTTTATTAAACAAAACTAGATGATAGTCTAGGGCCCGCCGGTCAGTGACATACGTGCCGTTCTCCAAAGAGGGCGGCGCAAGGCAGTGCGGTGGCCGCCAGCGAAAGGCGGTGTGGCGACGCGGCGCAGCACGACATCAGTAGTGTCGCGGCGTGGCCGTGGGCGACAGCAAGGGCAGCAAGGCGGGCAGTGGCAGCACATCTGTATTCCGGCGGGCAGTGGTGCCGCGTCGATAAGTTTCAGGCGGTTTCTAGCCCGTCAAAAGTTTACAAGAAGGAAAACTTCCCCTAAACTAGAGGTAGTTGGAGCCAAGTTTTCAAGATCCTTTAAATTTATTTCACGTTTACAGAATGTGTTGGAGATGATTTTTTCCTGTATTTTCCCTAAACGGTAGTTTTTTATGGATGCGGGACTGTTGGAGATGCTCCTACCACTTACTTGTGCTCCGTTATCTTTCTCAAGAAAGATAAAAAAAATCCTCTCTTTGTTCTGCAACCGAGAGCCAGAGAACACGGAAGAGGATTTGTAGCACTGGGGTGCTTCACCCCCTATATGAACATTAAGTTCAAAAAATACCAGGAATTTTGGATATCAAACTTCGGTGTCCAGTCTACTCTCGTGGCGTGTGAAATTTTGTGAAAAGATACAAGAAAACATATCCATGGCCAGTGGCGAACCTAGCCCACCGAGCGAGGGTGGGCTGACGGTGCTATTGTACATATACATTTATTTAGTTTCTTTCATTTTTTAGCCTTTCTCCTATAGTATAAAAGCTATTTCCAAATCTCAGGGTGGGTCATGGCCCACCCTGGCCACCCTCTACCTCCGCCACTGTCCATGGCAAAAAGACAAAAAATTGTGTAAGAAAAAAACTGTTTGGATGGATTTAGTTTAGATTGTATTTCCTTTGCCACGGATACGTTTCGTGGTATTTTTTCATGAAACTTCACATGGGAGTAGATTAGGCACCCAGGTTCGATATCCCCAAATTCTAGGGGTTTTTTGGAATTTTTTGGTATTTTTAAATCTAATATTCATGTAGGGGTGTGGAGCACCCAAGAGCTCCTGGGTACTTCCCCGGAGAATACTCGTTACATTCTTCTTGTTTGTGTACTTTGATATGTCCATTTTGCATCATGTTTTCCTACTATTATTTATAATGTTTTTGATCAATATAATAATTTGTGCAGCAATTCCAATGCATTTTCTCTCTTAATTTGTGAGATTTACATGAAGAGGGAGATTGCCGGCAGTTGGAATTCTGGACTTGAAAAAGCTATGTTAGAGATATCTATTTCGCACATCTTCAAATGTGTTGAAATTTCACGGAGAATTATTTTGGAATAACTAAAAAATATTGGAAGAAAGAAATACAAGAGGAGGCCACCAAGGTGCCCACAAGCCACCAGGGTGCGCCCACCTGGGCGCGCCCTAGTGGCTTCTGGGGCCCCTGGCCAGCCTCCGGTGCCCATCTTCTGGTATATAAGACCATTTGCCCTAGAAAAAAAAATAAGGAGAGGACTTTCGGGATGGAAAGCCGCTGTCTCGAGGCAGAACTTGGGCAGGAGCACTTTTGCTCTCCGGCGGAGTGATTCCGTTGAGGACACATCCCTCCGGGATGGGGAAATCGACGTCATCGTCATCACCAACAACACTCTCATCGTGGTAGGACCAATCTTCATCAGCATCTTCAACAACACCATCTCATCTCAAACTCTGGTTCATTTCTTGTATTCAATCCTTGTCTCAAAACCTTGGATTGGTACCTGTGGGTTACTAGTAGTGTTGATTACATCTTGTAGTTGATGCTAGTTGGTTTATTTGGTGGAAGATTATATGTTCAGATCCTCGATACTATTGATACCCCTCTGATCTTGGATGCGAATATGATTTGTGAGTAGTTAATTTTTTCTTGAGGACATGGGAGAAGTCTTGTCATAAGTAATCATGTGAATTTGGTATTCGTTCGATATCTTGATGATATGTATGCTGTTGTTTTCCTTAGCGGTGTTATGTGAACGTCGACTACATAACACTTCAGCATATTTGGGTCTAAGGGAAAGAATTGTGGAGTAGTAATGAGATGATGGGTTGCTAGAGTGACATAAGCTTAAACCCTAGTTTATGCGCTATTCCGTGAGGGCTGATTGGATCCACATGTTTCATGCTATGGTTAGATTTATCTTAATTCTTCTATCATAGTTGTGGATGCTTGCGCGAGGGGTTAATCATAAGTGGGAGGTTTGTTCAAGTATCCCACATATCAAATTATCAAAGTAACGAACATGAATCAAACAAACAAGATGAAATTGACTAGATGAAATTCCCGAGTGCCCTCAAGAGCGCTTTACTTGTTATAAGAAAAAAGTTCCGGCCCTTCCCTTGCTACAAAAAGGATAGGATACCTTGCTGCACCTTTGTTACTATTGATACTTGTTGCTCGTTACAAATTTCCTTGCTATCAAACTATCTGTTACCGATAATTTCAGTGCCTGCAGAAATACCTTGCTGAAAACCGCTTGTCATTTCCTTCTGCTCATCGTTAGGTTCGACACTCTTATTTATCAAAAGGACTACAATTGATCCCATATATTTGTGGGTCATCAGGACCCTTTTTTCTGGTGCCTTTGCCGGGTAGTGACGCACCTTTGGCAAGTGGATTTTGGTAAGGAAAAAAAATTATGTGTTGGAATTTACTCTCACTTGTTACTATGGAAAACAATCCTTTGAGGGGTTTGTTCGGGGTATCTTCACCTCGACCAGAAGCACAAAGAGTTGCTCCTCAACCTATTGCCCCTACTGAAAATTTTGATTATGAGATTCCTTGGGGTATGATAGAGAAACTACTAGCTAATCCTTATGCAGGAGATGGAATAGTACATCCTGATATGCACTTAATATATGTGGGTGAAGTTTGTGGATTATTTAAGCTTGCAGGTTTATTCGAAGATGAAGTTAAGAAGAAGGTTTTCCCTTTATCTTTGTGGGAAAAGACATTGACATGGTATCTGCTATGTGATGATATTGGAACCGATTGAGATTGGAATTTCATCAAAAGTTTTATCCTATGCATCTGGTTCATCGTGATCGGAATTATATATATAATTTTTGGCCTCGTGAAGGAGAAAGTATCGCTCAAGCTTGGGGGAGTCTTAAGTACATGATGTACATGTGCCCCAATCTTGAGCTCTCAAGAAAAATTACCTTACAAATTTTTTATGCTCGGCTTTCTCATAATGATCAAACCATGCTCGATTCTTTTTCTACTAGTTCCTTTATGAAGAAAACCATTGAATTCAGATGGGATCTTTTGGAAAGAATTAAACGCAACTCTGAAGATTGGGAACTCGGCAAACGTAAAGAGTCAGGTATACGACTTGAGTTTGATTGTGTAAATATATTATGGACACCGATACTTTTCATAAGTTTAGCACTAAATATGGACTTGGCTCTGAGATAGTAGCCTCTTTTTGTGAATTATTTGCTACTCGTGTTGATCTACCTAAGGAGAAGTGGTTTAAATATCATCCTCCCATGAAAGAAAAGATTGAGGAACCTGTTATAGTTAAAAGATGAAACTATCATTTACAATGTTGACCCAGTTATTCCTACTTCTTATATTGAGAAACCTCTCTTTCCTGTTAGGATGAAGGAATGCTAAAGTTCCAACTGTGGTTAATAAAAGTTGTGTTAGAACACCTAGACCCTCTAAACAAATTAAAGTTGAACCTAATGTTGCTATGGTTAAAGATATTTTGGTTGATAATATTGATGGGCATGTTATTTACTTCTGTAATGAAGCTACTAGAATTGCTAAACCTGACCTTAGAGATAAAAATAGACCTGTTGTTGGCATGCTTGTTGTCTCTGTTAAAATAGAAGATCATTGTTACCATGGTTTATGTGATTTGGGTGCTAGTGTGAGTGCTATTCCATTTACTTTATATCAAGAGATTATGAATGATATTGCACCTGCTGAAATAGAAGATATTGGTGTTACTATTAAGCTTGCGAATAGAGATACTATTTCACTGCTTGGGATTGTTAGAGATGCTGAAGTCTTGTGGAAAGATAAAATACCCTACTGATTTTCTAGTCCTTGGTTGTCACAGGATGATTTTTCCCATTACATTCGGTAGACCTTTCTTGAATACAATTAGTGGTAAGATGGACTCAATAGAGAAATTGTCAGCGTTAACTTTGGTGATGTATCTCATTAGTTTAATTTCTCTAAGTTTCGTTGTCAACCTCATATAAAGAATTGCTCAAATGACTTGTCAGGGCCATCAAGGACTGCCTCTACGTTCGGGGTGCCTGGGAACTCCGGCATGGGAGAACCGAGATGCTCACCGTAGCCCATTGCATGCTTGTGTTGGAAATATAAGCAATTCACTGAATGATTTTATTAACAGAAATACTAGATAAAACATGACTAATATAGCATAGATAAAACAAGTCATGCGATCTGACAGAGAGAAGGTAAATAGCATCTACATATATGAACTAGAACCAAACACATCTAGCAGATAGTAGAGCAAGAAACTGTGGCAGAACCTCAAACAAAAAGGGCATAAGAACGTACGAAACAACAGCAGAAGAACTGCTCTTGGGGTCGACATCCTCGCCAGCATGTCGTCGAAGAGGTTGTCGACGTCGGGGAAGAAGTCGTCGTCGGGGAAGTGGTCGTCGATGTCCAGAGAGTCCGTGATGAACAAGTCAGTAGTCGCACGGAGCACTCCCCAAAAACCTTATCACCCTTCTCCCGTACAGGACTCAAAGCGGTGGGGTTTCGGAGGCCTACTGTCCCGACCTGCGGTGCACGCTGCAAGCCGAGATGGGGAAGACTGTAGCAGCAGCTCAGAGATTGGAAACCGGTGGCGAGAGGGAGATGATCTTCTGGTGTGTCTCTCTGGGAGGAGCGACCTCTCTTTTATAGGCACACGGGAAGGAGGCGAATAGGCTGCGTCGAGAGATGAAGAGAAAGAGGGAGACGAAACGAACATACAACAGCCAAAGGGTGCCGGCTCGGCTCATTCCCACAATCCGCGGCGCGTCGTGACGAGGCGTGGCGGGCGACAAAGGAGGAGCGCGCGTGAATTTCCCTCTTGTTCTCATGCTCATACATGTGGGGAAACAACCTCCCTTATAAGGAGGTCCAACTCCCACCAAAGTACTCCCTCCGTTCCTTAATATAAGTCTTTTTAGAGATTCCACTATGGACTACATACGGAGCAACACGAGTGAATCTACACTCTAAAATATGTCTATATACATCCGTATGTAGTTTGTAGTGAAATCTCTAAAAAGACTTATATTTAGGAACGGAGGGAGTAGCAATGTGGGACTAAACTTTGGTTCCACCTTGCATGAATGGGCTGCGTGGGCCTCTAGGATTTATTAGGAATTTCTGAAATTGTTATTGGGCTGGCCTAAAGTAGACAAAATTCTAGCAATCCCCCACCAGATCCCAGAGGCACACAAAATTTTCCTTTGGTTCCAAAACATTGTATTATATACCGGTACTGTAGTGGAAATTGATAAGTTGAACTTCCACCTAGAACTCTATGCTACACTAGTAAGCAACTTGAACAGTGGACTAGGCCTTGAACTGCAAGTTTTCTGCGAATCTAGCTTCACACAAAGCCTTGACCGATACTTGGCTACCGTGGGTCTTCCCCACGGGTGGAGCTTATGCGTCATACTCCGATACCTTTCATGAGTTTACTAGAGAGAACCCTACTCTCATAGATTGCAACATTTAACAACCAGCCTCATATAAGTGTGTTCTTGAAAAGATGTTCTGCGGGACAACATCTCTGCTTTAAGTGAGCCACTTAGAACACATTAAGATATACATCAACCTGCCATGCAGATTAGGAGATATTGCATCTTCATGGAGTGGTATTGTTAATAGTAAGGATACTCTCCTCTGAGTTGATCAGCAGCTTGTCTTCCACATCTAATTCACGGGATCTCCGGTCACATAGACTAGGTTACCACTGTGAACAACTCATGTTGTGGGTCTCATACCCATCTCCTTTGATGCATTATCTATCACATTACGTGATAGACCCTTAGTAAAAGGATCTGCCAAATTTTTAGACCTTTGGATATAATCCAATGCAATAACTCCGGAGTTCTTCATTTTCTGACAGACTTTAACCTTCTCTGAACGTGTCTTGATGACTTCATGTTATCCTTTGAGATGCTCAATTTTGTGATCACAGTTTGATTGTCGCAGTTCATAAGGATACCCGGTACAGGTTTCTCAACAACCAACAAGTCATTCAAGAGCCGGCGAAGCCAATCTGCTTCGACCGTAGTTGTATCTAGTGCTGTGAGCCCACAAGTATAGGGGATCGCAACTGTTTTCGAGGGTAGAGTATTCAACCCAAATTTATTGATTCGACACAAGGGGAGCCAAAGAATATTCTCAAGTATTAGCAGTTGAGTTGTCAATTCAACCATACCTGAAAGACTTAATATCTGCAGCAAAATATTTAGTAGTAAAGTAGTATGGAAGTAATAGTAACAGTGGCAAAAGTAACAGTAGCGGTTTGTAGCAATTGTAACAGTGGCAACAGAAAAGTAACTCAGCAAAGATCAATATGAAACGAGCTCGTAGGCAATGGATCAATGATGGATAATTACGTCGGATGGCATTCATCATGCAACAGTTATAACCTAGGATGACACATAATTAGCTCCAATTCATCAATATAATGATGACATTAATAGAATTTAAGTAAAATCATTGCAATCATGATTTTCATTCAAGGAGCTATCATTAATCACTTCATAAATTTCTTCATCACAATTTTCAGATTCACGAATCTCAAGCAAAACGTCATAAAGATAATCTAGTGCACTCAACTCACTAGAAATTGGTTCATCATGATTGGATCTTTTAAAAAGATTAGCAAGTGGATGAGGATACAAATTGATAGATTGTAGCAAGCAAAGATGCAAGCATATAGAAGGCACATGGAAGCACAAGCAAACATGAGATCCGGCGAGAAAAAAGCGAACGAAAAAGAAGGTGAATAAAATGGCAAATTTTTGTGAAGTGGGGGAGAGGAAAACGAGAGGCAAATGGCAAATAATGTAAATTGCAAGGAGAAGAGATTTGTGATTAGGAACCTGGTTATGTTGAAGATCCTCCTCGGCAACGGCGCCAGAAATTCCCTTGATGATGTTTGCTAAGACTACGTTGGTGTTTCCCCTAAGAGGAGAGGATGATGTAGCACAGCAACGGAAGGTATTTCCCTCAGTAATGAAACCAAGGTATCGAACCAGTAGGAGAACCAAGCAACAAAACGTAAACAGCCCCTGCACACAAATAACAGTCACTCGCAACCCGACGTGTTAAAGGGGTTGTCAATCCCTTTCGGGTAACGGCGCCAGAAACGACTAGTTGATGGGAGAAAATTGTAATAGATTGAAATAACAGATCGCAAATAGAATAAAGTGCAGCTAGGTATTTTTGTATTTTTTGGTTTAATAGATCTGAATTAAAAACGCAAAGGAAAAGTAGATCGCAAGGCAAATATATGAGAAAGAAGACCCGGGGCCGTAGGTTTCACTAGTGGCTGCTCTCGAGAAAAATAGCAAACGGTGGGTAAACAAATTACTGTTGGGCAATTGATAGAACTTCAGATAATCATGACGATATCCAGGCAATGATCATTACATAGGCATCACGTCCAAGATTAGTAGACGGACTCCTGCCTGCATCTACTACTTTTACTCCACACATCGACCGCTATCCAGCATGCATCTAGTGTATTAAGTTCATGGAAAAACGGAGTAATGCAATAAGAACGATGACATGATGTAGACAAGATCCGTTTATCTATATGGCGGTAGATATAGATCTCGTCTTTTTATCCTTAGTAGCAACGATACATACGTGCCGGTTCCCTTTCTGTCACTGGGATCAAGCACCGTAAGATCGAACCCACTACCGGGCACCTCTTCCCATTGCAAGATAAAGAGATTAAGTTGGCCAAACAAAACCCAAATATCAGAGAAGAAATACGAGACTATAAGAGATCATGCATATAAGAGATCAAAGAAACTCAAATAACTTTCATGGATATAAAAAGATATAAATGATCATAAACTCGAAGTTCATCAGATCCCAACAAACACACCGCAAAAGAGTTACATCATATGGATCTCCAAGAGACCATTGTATTGAGAATTCAGCGAGAAAGAGAAAGCCATCTAGCTACTAACTACGGACCCGAAGGTCTACAAAGAACTACTCACGCATCATCGGAGAGGCACCAATGGAAGTGGTGAACCCCTCGGTGATGGTGTCTAGATTGGATCTGGTGGTTCTGGACTCTGCGGCGGCTGGATGAATATTTCGTTGACTCCCCTAGGTTTTGTGGATTTTTGGGGTATTTATAGAGCAAAGAGGCGGTCCAGGGGGCACCCGAGGTGGGCACAACCCACCAGGGCGCGCCTGGATTTCGTGGCGCGCCCTGGTGGGTTGTGCCCCCCTCGGGGCACCCCTAGGTGCAACCAGGGCCCATTGCCTTCCTTCTGGCCCATAAAAAATCATCATGGAGTTTCGTGGCATTTGGACTCCGTTTGATATTGATTTCCTGTGATGTAAAAGACAGCAACTGGCACTTGGCACTATGTCAATAGGTTAGTAACAAAAAATGATATAACATGATTATAAAACATCCAAGATTGATAATAAAACAGCATGAAACAATCAAAAATAATAGATACGTAGGAGACGTATCACACACTCGGGCCCTAGTGACAAGCATTAAGCATAGCAAAGTCATAGCAACATCAATCTTATAACATAGTGGATACCAGGGATCAAACCCTAACAAAACTAACTCGATTACATGGTAAATCTCATCCAACCCATCACCGTCCAGCAAGCCTACGATGGGATTACTCACACACGGCGGTGAGCATCCTGAAATTGGTGATGGAGGATGGTTGATGATGATGATGATGGCGATGATTTCCCCTCCCCAGAGCCCAAAACGGACTCCAGATCTGCCCTCCCGAGGAAGAACAGGAGGTGGCGGCGGCTCCGTATTGTAAAACACGATGAATCTTTCTCTTTGATTTTTCTCTCCCAGAACGTGAATATATGGAGTTGGAGTTGAGGTCGGTGGAGCTTCGTGGGACCCACAAAACTAGAGGGTGTGCCCTAGGGGCGTGGGCGCGCCCTCCACCCTTGTGGACAGGGTGTGGGTCCCCTCTGGTTGATTGTTTCGCCAATATTTTTTATTTATTCCAAAAATAATCTTCGTGAAGTTTCAGGTCATTCCAAGAACTTTTATTTCTGCACAAAAATAACACCATGGCAATTCTGCTGAAAACAGCGCCCGTCCGGGTTAGTTCCATTCAAATCATGCAAATTAGAGTCCAAAACAAGGGCAAAAGAGTTTGTAAAAGTAGATACGATGGAGACGTATCAACTCCCCCAAGCTTAACCATTGCTTGTCCTCAAGCAATTCAGTTGACAAACTGAAAGTGATAAAGAAAAACTTTTACAAACTCTGTTTGATCTTGTTGTTGCAAATATGTAAAGCCAGCATTCAAGTTTTCAGCAAAGATTATGAACTAACCATATTCACAATAACATTTAGGTCTCACATTTACTCATATCAATGGCATAATCAACTAGCGAGCAATAATAATAAATCTCAGATGAAAATACTTTTTCAAAATAATCATGATATGATATAACAAGATGGTATCTCGCTAGCCCTTTCTGAGACCACAAAACATAAATGCAGAGCACCCCTAAAGATCAAGGACTGACTAGACATTGTAATTCATGGTAAAAGAGATCCAGTCACAATCATACTCAATATCAATTAATAACAACGCATACAAATGACAGTGGTGCTCTCTAACTGGTGCTTTTTATAAGAGGATGATGACTGAACAATAAAAGTAAATAGATAGGCCCTTCGCAGAGGGAAGCGGGGATTTGTAGAGGTGCCATAGCTCAAGTTTTTGAAATAGAGATAAATAATATTTTGAGCGGTATGCTTTCATTGTCAACATAACAACCAAGAGATCTCGGTATCTTCCATGCTACATACATTATAGGCGGCTCCCAAACAGAATAGTAAAGTTTATACTGAAGGAAATATGCCCTAGAGGCAATAATATTATTGTTATTTATATTTCCTTATATCATGATAAATGTTTATTATTCATGCTAGAATTGTATTAACCGGAAACTTAGTACATGTGTGAATACATAGACAAACAGAGTGTCACTAGTATGCCTCTACTTGACTAGCTCGTTGAATCAAAGAAGGTTATGTTTCCTAACCATAGACATGAGTTGTCATTTGATTAACGGGATCACATCATTAGAGTATGATGTGATTGACTTGACCCATTCTGTTAGCTTAGCATTTGATCATTTAGTATATTGCTATTGTTTTCTTCATGACTTATACATGTTCCTATGACTATGAGATTATGCAACTCCCGAATACCGGAGGAACACTTTGTGTGCTACCAAACGTCACAACGTAACTGGGTGATTATAAAGGTGCTCTACATGTGTCTCCGATGGTACTTGTTGAGTTGGCATAGATCGAGATTAGGATTTGCCACTCCGATTGTCGGAGAGGTATCTCTGGGCCCTCTCGGTAATGCACATCACTATATGTCTTGCAAGCAATGTAACTAATGAGTTAGTTACGGGATGATGCATTACGGAACGAGTAAAGAGACTTGCCGGTAACGAGATTGAACTAGGTATTGAGATACCGACGATCGAATCTCGGGCGAGTAACATACCGATGACAAAGGGAACAACGTATGTTGTTATGCGGTTTGACCGATAAAGATCTTCGTAGAATATGTGGGAGCCAATATGAGCATCCAGGTTCTGCTATTGGTTATTGACCGGAGACGTGTCTCGGTCATGTCTACATAGTTCTCGAACCCGTAGGGTCCGCACGCTTAACGTTCGGTGATGATCGGTAATATGAGTTTATGTGTTTTGATGTATCGAAGGTAGTTTGGAGTCCCGGATATGATCACGGGCATGACGAGGAGTCTCGAAATGGTCGAGACATAAAGATCGATATATTGGATGACTATGTTTGGACTTCGAAAGGGTTCCGAGTGAGTTTGGACAAACACCGGAGTACCGGGGGGTTACCGGAACCCCCCGGGGAGTGTAATGGGCCTCATGGGCCTTAGTGGAGAGAGGGAGGGGCGGCCAGGGCAGGGCGCGTGCCCCCTCCCCCTCTAGTCCGAATTGAACTATGAAGGGGGGGCGGCTCCCCCCTTTTCCTTCCCCCTCTCTCCTCCTTCCTTCCCTCCTACTCCTACTCATGGAAGGGGTGGAATCCTACTCGCGGTGGGAGTATGACTCCCCTTGGGGCGTGCCTAGGAGGCCGGCCTCCTCCCCCTCCTCCACTCCTTTATATACGGGGGAAGGGGGCACCCCATAGACACACAAGTTGATCATTGATCTCTTAGCCGTGTGCGGTGCCCCCCTCCACCATAATCCACCTTGGTCATATCGTCGTAGTGCTTAGGCGAAGCCCTGTGCCGGTAGCTTCATCATCACCGTCATCACGCCGTCGTGTTGACGAAACTCTCCCTCGAAGCTCTACTGGATTGTGAGTTCGTGGGACGTCACCGAGCTGAACGTGTGCAGATCGCCGAGGTGCCGTACGTTCGGTACTAGGATCGGTCGATCGTGAAGACGTACGAATACATCAACCGCGTTGTCATAACGCTTCCGCTTTCGGTCTACGAGGGTACGTGGACAACACTCTCCCCTCTCGTTGCTATGCATCACCATGATCTTGCGTGTGCTTAGGATTTTTTTGAAATTACTACGTTCCCCAACAGTGGCATCCAAGCCAGGTTTATGCGTAGATGTTATATGCACAAGTAGAACACATGTGAGTTGTGGGAGATACTAGCCATACTGCTTACCAGCATGTCATACTTTGATTCGGCGGTATTGTTGGATGAAGCCCGGACCGACATTACGCGTACGCTTACGCGAGACTGGTTCTACTGACGTGCTTCGCACACAGGTGGCTGGCGGGTGTCAGTTTCTCCAACTTTAGTTGAATCGAGTGTGGCTATGCCCGGTCCTTGTGAAGGTTAAAACAACACATACTTGACGAAATATCGTTGTGGTTTTGATGCATAGGTAAGAACGGTTCTTGCTCAGCCCGTAGCAGCCACATAAAACTTGCAACAACAAAGTAGAGGATGTCTAACTTGTTCTTGCAGGGCATGTTGTGATGTGATATGGTCAAGACATGATGCTAAATTTTTTATGAGATGATCATGTTTTGTAACGAAGTTATCAGCAACTGGCAGGAGCTATATGGTTCTCGCTTTATTGTATGAAATGCAATCGCCATGTAATTGCTTTACTTTATCACTAAGCGGCAGCGATAGTCATAGAAGCTATAGTTGGCGAGACGACAACGATGCTACGATGGAGATCAAGGTATCGCGCTGGTGACGATGGTGATCATGACGGTGCTTTGGAGATGGAGATCAAAGGCACAAGATGATGATGGCCATATCATATCACTTATATTGATTGCATGTGATGTTTATCTTTTATGCATCTTATTTTGCTTAGATCGACGGTAGCATTATAAGATGATCTCTCACTAAATTTCAAGGTATAAGTGTTCTCCCTGAGTATGCACCATTGCGAAAGTTCGTCGTGCCGAGACACCACATGATGATCGGGTGTGATAAGCTCTACGTTCACATACAACGGGTGCAAGCCAGTTTTGCACACGCAAAATACTCGGGTTAAACTTGACGAGCCTAGCATATGGAGATACGGCCTCGGAACACTGAGACCGAAAGGTCGAGCATGAATCATATAGTAGATATGATCAACATAGTAATGTTCACCATTGAAAACTACTCCATCGCACGTGATGATCGGACATGGTTTAGTTGATATGGATCACGCGATCACTTAGATGATTAGAGGGATGTCTATCTAAGTGGGAGTTCTTTAGTAATATGATTAATTGAACTTTAATTTATCATGAACTTAGTACCTGATAGTATTTTGCATGTCTATGTTGTTGTAAATAGATGGCCCGTGCTGTTGTTCCGTTGAATTTTAATGCGTTCCTAGATAAAGCTAGTTGAAAGATGATGGTAGCAACTACACGGACTGGGTCCGTAACTTGAGGATTATCCTCATTAGTGCACAGAAGAATTACGTCCTGGAAGCACCGCTAGGTGCCAAACCCGCTGCAGGAGCAACGCTAGATGTTATGAACGTCTGACAGAGCAAAGCTAATGACTAATCGATAGTTCAGTGTGCCATGCTTTACGGCTTAGAACCGGGACTTCAACGACGTTTTGAACGTCATGGAGCATATGAGATGTTCCAGGAGTTGAAGTTAATATTTCAAGCAAATGCCCGGATTGAGAGATATGAAGTCTCCAATAAGTTCTACAGCTGCAAGATGGAGGAGAATAGTTCTGTCAATGAGCATATACTCAAAATGTCTGGGTATAACAATCACTTGATTCAACTGGGAGTTAATCTTCCGGATGATAGTGTCATTGACATAATTCTTCAATCACTGCCACCAAGCTACAAGAGCTTCGTGATGAACTATAACATGCAAGGGATGGATAAGACAATTCCCGAGCTCTTCGCAATGCTAAAAGCTGTGGAGGTAGAAATCAAGAAGGAGCATCAAGTGTTGATGGTCAACAAGACCACTAGTTTCAAGAAAAAGGGTAAAGGGAAGAAGGGGAACTTCAAGAAGAACGGCAAGCAAGCTGCTACTCAAGTGAAGAAGCCCAAGTCTGGACCTAAGCCTGAGACTGAGTGCTTCTACTGCAAAGGGACTGGTCACTGGAAGCGGAACTACCCCAAGTATTTGGCGGAAAAGAAGGATGGCAAGGTGAACAAAGGTATATGTGATATACATGTTATTGATGTGTACCTTACTAATGCTCGCAGTAGCACCTGGGTATTTGATACTGGTTCTGTTGGGGATATTACCACTGGGCGTATACCGGCCAGGAGAGGCTGGGTTAACCCCATAAGTAGTTCATTGTATCTGAAGCCCATGAAGACAGACGATGACGCTTTATGAAGGCCCAGGGCCCAAAGCTGGTTTAAGGCCTGTAGACATAAACCGGCATTGATATGTAAACTTGTGTTGTAAGATAGAAATAGCAGAGACCGAGCCGGACACGTTTATGAGCCGGCCTCGGGATTCTGTAAACCGACGGGCGTCAACCCATGTATATAAGGGGACGACCCGGCGGCGGTTCAAGGATAACAGACAACAACTCGAGACTCAGGCAAAGCGTATTCGCTCCCTGGTCATCGAAACCCCAGCAATTCCATCACAACTAGACGTAGGATTTTACCTTCATCGTAAGGGGCTGAACTAGTATAAAACTCTCTTGCGTCCCTTGTCCGCTTTAACCCCTTTAAGTTAACCCGTAGCGATGGCTTCACGACTAAGTCCTTTCTCTAGGACATCTGCCGTGACAAAACCATGACAGTTGGTGCCCACCGTGGGGCTATCGCACAATGGTTTCAAGTTCTTGGAGGGCAGCTTCGAATGACTCAAGGGTTACGCGGTGGGCCGGATGACCAAGAGTCGTCGCGTCAAGCTCTACATCGACGATGCAGGCTGGGGCCCCGAGGCCGGCTCAATTGAGTACGGGTACCGGGTCCCCTTTGGTGGCATACACGTTTTCATTGGCATGATTGGTGAACCGGGCCCTAAGCCGGACATCTGCACCGACCTCGTCGAAACGGCTCAGCATGCGAGATCTGCCCGGGTCAAGCCTGTCATGAAGCGTGCCTTCGTGGGAGTCATCCATGGAGGGGAATCTGAGGATAGATTGGAATCTGGTGGTGAAACCGTCGTTTATTCCGGCGACGAGTCATCAACCGGAGAGACCGAGTGGTTATATCAGTTACAAGATGGCCGGATTGGGGGCTGTTCCGATGGCGACAGTATTTCGGACCCCTTTGATCTGCCAAACCGGGTTGCGATCTTCATGGCTGGTACGCAACCGGCGCTCCACTCTTCGACCGCAGCAGCGATGATTTCCGGATCAGCAGCAGCGACAGCGGCCGGGGCGGGAGGCCCTGTGCGACCGCCGGCTCAGGTTCTGTCTGATTTGTTTGACGCTTTGGCAACACTGATGGCAGAGGTTAACCCGGCGGACCAAGATGCACATAATGCGGAGATCGCGAAGGTGAAAGATCAGATCACTCAGGCCAAAGCTGACTTGGCAGCTGAGGATACCAGGATGGCCGTGGAGCGGGCCGCTTTGGATGCATAGGCTTACAGGATTATGCTGGATCAGAGTGCATCGAACGAAGTCCTGAAAAGGAGGTACCGATCTCGCCTGCCGCCGGTTTATGATGCTAGAAACCTCTTTAACACCCCAGGAGCAGGGACCAGTAATCCGCCGGTGGTAAACCGGGCGGAGGCACCTGGAGCAGGGGCGCCGGTTCAGCCACGTTTGGTGGATTCGCCTCGTCAGAACAACATTGTAACACCGCATGTCCCCACGCCACCGGGTCATTACTCTAACCCGATGGACAACATTGTCGCTGCCGCTTCACGGCTGGCGGCCATCCCGATCGAAGGCGATTCTCCGGCGGCGGTCGAGACGCGTCGGGTTAAGGAGCTTCTTCAAACAGCCTTGGTTCAACAGGAGGCTTATTCATATAGTCGCGGTCGGATTCATTCCACTCCCCGTCCAAGCCGGAGTTACAGCAGGCATATGGATGAACCAGCAGTGTCAAGCAACGCGCGGAACCGTGATCCGCCCCGTGGCAATAACCCGGCGGGTGGTGCTGGTGATGCTCAGGAGGTGGTGGACCGGGCTCGGGCACGCAGAGAGGCCGAGTTAGCGGCGCAGCATGAAGCCCGTCAGCTTACTCCGGTTCGTCCAACCACATCGGTGGAACCAGGAGTTACTTCTAGTTCTTTGGGAGTGTCGTGTCTCGTCCCAGCGTTGCGCAATGTATGCCTGCCCAAAGATTTCAAGGGCCCGCGCAAGGTGCCGAATTACACCACCGATTTATCCCCTGAGACATGGGTCGAAAGCTATGAGATGGCCATGGAGATGCTGGATGTGGATGATGCGGCATGTGCGAAATACTTCACCATGATGCTAGAAGGGACGGCCCGCACTTGGCTAAAGAGCTTACCAGCTAATTCTATCAGGTCATGAGCCGAATTGAGAGCCCGGTTTATCCAGAATTTCAAGGATACATGCAAGCAACCCATGTCAATTGTGGACTTAGCTGCCTGTGTCCAGGAGGAAGGAGAGTCAACAACCCGTTGGGTCCGCCGGGTTTCAGAAATTTTGCATTCATCGGACCGCATCAACGCTGATACCGCAGTTTTAACATTGGAAGGCAATTACCGGTTTGAACCCCTGATGTTGAAGTTGGGACGGCTCAAACGTCATTGTAATGACATGGGAACCCTCATGGCTGCTCTGGTGAAGTATGCCGACTCTGATAGTACCAAGGATCCCGAGTCTGACGATGATAAGACAGGGAAGGGAAAAAGGAGCGGCAACGCCAAGGGGCAGCACCACAACCTGGCGGGTCATGGGAACGCAAGCGTAAAGCGGACCACGGCTTAGACTTTGTGGCTAATACCAACACGCAGGACAAGGGCCAACAACGTAAGGGTAAACCGCCCCAGCGCGGTGGAGGACCAAGTCCTAACCCGGACCGCCTGTCTTATCTGTTGAACCAGCGTTGCCCAAAACATGGGACGAAGGAGAATCCGTCCAGGCACCTCTGGAAAGATTGCTACATCATGCAAGAGTTCAAAAATTCTAATTCTTTCCGGTATGATCATGGACCGGGTGGCGGTTCGGGCCCCGGGTCTCATGGGCTGGGTTATGGTGGAGGCAGTTCCGGTTCAGGTTTTCACGGTAACCAGAGCGGGCATGGCAATCAAGGCAATCAGGGCAACCAAGGTGGTTATAACAATCAGGGGAATCAGCAACAGCAGCAGCAGCAGTCGGGTTACCAGAGCAACCCGAAGCAGTTGAATAGCGGACATTATCATGTCTTCACCACTAGCCTGGACAAGCGCGATCAGAAGCTTCATAAAAGGGCAGTGAATGCCGTTGAACCGGCGGTGCCCCGTTATTTGCGCTGGTCCGAGCAGCCGATTGTGTGGAGTAGAGAAGATCATCCGCCCCGGGTTGACAATCCGGGTCATCTGGCACTGGTGGTGGCGCCTCAGGTGGGAGGTTATAAGTTCACTAAGGTACTCATGGATGGAGGGAGTAGTATCAATATCCTTTATGATGAAACTTTCCGTCGCATGGGGTTAACAGATAAAAATCTTAAACCGTCCAATACGGTGTTCCATGGTGTGGTGCCTTGTAAATCGGCATATCCTGTTGGTAAGATAGCTCTGGAGGTGGATTTTGGAGATGAGCATGACTCAAGATCAGAAACTTTGACCTTTGAAGTGGTGAAAATCAAAAGCCCGTGTCATGCCCTGTTTGGCCAGCTTATGCTAAGTTTATGGCACGGCCTTGTTATGTCTATCTGCAGCTCAACATGCCGGGTCACAAGGGAACTATAACCGTGCATGGGAGCCGCAAGATCGCTCTGGAGTGTGAAGAAGGTGATGCGGCTTATGCCGAGTCGGTTTGTGCAACAGAAGAGTTGAAGTTTTACAAAGACAATGTTGATCCGGCAGACATGACTTCATTGAAGAAACCAACTACAGAGCATGATCCGGCCCTGAAGTTTAAATCGGCTGATGAGACTAAGCTTGCTGACTTCGTGCATCACAATTCGTCCAAACAGTTTAGCATCAGCGCTAACTTGGATCCGAAATAGGAAAGCGCGCTCATCGAGTTCATCCGTGAGAATCGGGACATCTTTGCGTGGAAGCCTTCTGACATGCCAGGTGTACCGAGAGAACTCGCTGAGCACACTCTCAATGTTGATCCCAAGTATAAACCGGTCAAGCAGTTTCTCCGCCGGTTCAATGAAGAAAGACGCAAGGCTATTGGAGAAGAAGTAGCCAGGCTCTTGGCGGCTGGATTTATCGTTGAAGTATTCCATCCTGAGTGGTTGGCTAATCCGGTGCTGGTCCTTAAGAAGAACGGCACTTGGCGTATGTGTGTGGACTACACATATCTCAACAAAGCTTGTCCAGCAGATCCTTTTGCCCTCCCCCGTATTGATCAAGTTATTGATGCTACGGCGGGTTGCGAGCGTTTAAGCTTTTTGGATGCATATTCTAGTTATCATCAGATCAAAATGGCAGTTAAGGACCAGGAGAAGACAACCTTCATAACTCCCTTTGGAGCCTTCTGCTATGTGTCCATGCCCTTTGGGCTCAAGAGTGCCCAGGCGACTTATCAACGGTGTGTGCAGAATTGTCTTCATAAACAGATCGGCCGCAATGTTCACGCCTATCTGGATGATATTGTGGTGAAATCAAGGAAGAAGGAGACATTGATTGATGACTTGAAGGAAACCTTCGATAACCTGCGGGTTTACAAAATGATGCTTAATCTGGCCAAGTGCGTCTTTGGGGTACCTGCAGGCAAGCTCTTGGGCTTTTTAGTGTCTAACCGGGGTATTGAAGCTAATCCGGAAAAGATCAAGGCCATCACCTCCTTGGCCAAACCGAAGTGTATCAATGATGTTCAACGCCTGGCAGGCCGGATTGCCGCGTTGAGCCGGTTTATCAGTCGCCTTGGCGAGAAGGCCATCCCTTTGTATCAGATGCTGAAGAAAATGGATAACTTCGTCTGGAGTGACGCCGCTAATGAAGCATTTGAGGACTTAAAGCGGCAGCTGGCTAATCCGCCGGTTCTCACTGCTCCTGTTGACAAAGAACCATTGTTGCTATATGTGGCAGCTAATGCCCGGGCTGTTAGTGTGGCTATTGTGGAGGAGCGCAAGGAGGCCAGAAAGGAATATCCGGTTCAGCGGCCGGTTTACTATATCAGTGAGGTACTTATCGAGTCCAAGCAGAGGTACCCACATTGGCAAAAATTGGTTTATGGGGTTTTTATGGCAAGCCGGAAGCTTAAGCAGTATTTCCAAGGTCATCCCATCACGGTGGTCAGCTCTGCTCCTTTGGGGGATATAATCCAGAACAGGGAAGCAACTGGGCGGATTGCTAAGTGGGCTATCGAACTCGGGCGTCACGGGTTGAAATACATACCCCGAACGGCGATCAAATCTCAGGCACTTGTGGATTTCATCAATGATTGGACAGAACTACAAGAGCCAGAAGAGAAGCCGGATCATACTTACTGGACTATTCATTTTGATGGGTCCAGGCAATTGGAGGGCTCGGGGGCTGGAGTCGTATTAACTTCCCCACGAGGTGATAAGTTTTGTTATGTTCGCCGTTTAATGTTCCCTTGCACTAACAATGCAGCTGAATATGAGGCTTTACTCCATGGTCTTCGGATGGCTAAGGAGATGAACCTAAGCCGAGTTAAGTGCTTCGATGACTCGGATCTGGTGGCTCAACAAGTATCCGGCACTTGGGATTCCAAGGACCCACTAATGGCAGCATATCATCGTGAGGTGGATATTGTTGCAGGTCACTTTAAAGGTTATCAGGTGGATCATGTGGACCGGCGGAAGAATGAAGCGGCGGACGCTTTAAGCCGCCTGGGTTCCCAGCGTATACCGGTTCCACCTAATGTCTTCCTGGATGTTTTGCATAATCCGTTCGTCAAGCTCCCTGGTGAAGAGGATTTGGCTGTTCCTGATCCGGAGGCTCATTTGGTGGCGGCTCTTCATGTTATCCCAGATTGGAAGGTTCCATATCTGGCGTATATGAACCGGGGCGAGTTACCAGAGGATGAAACTTTGGCCAGGCAGATAATCCGGCGGTCCAAATCCATGACTGTTATCAATGGAGAGTTACATCATTGCAGTGTGATAGGGGCGTTTCAACGCTGTGTGTCTCCTGAGGAAGGCCGTGAAATTTTGCGTGAGATCCACGAAGGAGATTGTGGTCACCACGCCGGTTCAAAATCTCTGGTGGCCAAGGCATTTCGTCACAGTTTCTATTGGTGACAGCTCATGCTGATGCCGAGGATTTGGTCAAACGATGTGATGGCTGTCAGAAATTTTCAAGGCGCGCTCATGTATCGGCTCAAGAATTGAGGATGATTCCAATCACCTAGCCGTTTGCAACTTGGGGCTGGATATGGCTGGGCCTTTCAAGAGGTCCAAGGACAAGAAGACCCACCTTTTGGTGGCGGTTGATAAATTCACGAAGTGGGTGGAGGCAGAGCCAACTAGTAAGTGTGACGCAGCCACGGCGGTTCAATTCATCAAAAAGGTGATCTTCCGGTTTGGCTTTCCACACAGCATTATAACAGACAATGGTACCAATCTGTCAAAGGGTGCCATGAAGGAGTTCTGTCAACGTGAGCACATCCGGCTTGACGTGTCATCAGTGGCTCACCCCCAGTCCAATGGTCAAGTGGAGAGGGCCAATCAAGTGATCTTGAGAGGCATCAAACCCCGGCTTATGGTTCCTTTGCAACGGACGCCGGGTTGTTGGGTTGAGGAGTTACCTTCTGTGTTATGGAGCATCAATACCACACCCAACAGATCGACAGGATACACACCGTTCTTCATGGTTTATGGAGCGGAAGTGGTTCTTCCTAGTGACATCCGTCATGACTCACCTCGTGTAGCGGCATATGTTGAAGCTGACAACGAGAAGGCACGGCGGGAAGCTCTTGACCTGTTAGATGAGGAACGTGACATGGCGGCAGCCCGTTCGGAGATTTATCAGCAAGATCTGCGTCGTTATCATAGCCGCCGGGTTAGAACCAGAACCTTTCAAGAAGGTGATTTGGTGCTTCGACTCATCCAGGATCAGACGGATCAGAAGGACCCTTTGTGGTCAGTAAGAATCTACGCAACGGGTTGTACTACCTAATCGATGTTCGAGAGCGCAAAGACTCACGTAAATCGAAGGAAGAGACCAACCGGCCGTGGAATATCGCTCATCTTCGGCCTTACTATACTTGAGCCATAGGCTCTGCTTATGTACATATTATGACAATGTATATATTATGATCAATATAATAAACCGGAACCTCAGCTAAAGCGGGGTATCTGTTGATTTCTTACATCATGTGTGGTTACATGGAGCTTCTCTTTATAAAGCGGCGTCCGGTTTACCCCTTGATTTAGCTTCTCAAAGCTTTATATTACATCACTTGGGGGCTTGGTCGTATCCGAACCATAGCTACACCTCTTGATCGGTGCAATGCCACAGCATCACTTGGGGGCTTGGTCGTATCCGAACCATAGTCACACCTCTTGATCAGCTCAAAGCCAAATCAATCCGGGGCCAAAGAGAGTGTTGAAAAACAACAACTCAAACATAGGCACCCACTGAGCAGAGCTCAAAATATTACTTGGGGATTCTTTGCTGTCGAAATGAACTAAGAATCTACACTTGTAATAGGCTATCAAGCCATGGCTTGGAAGCATGGTGTATACACCTAAAACCCCGGGTTAACCTACCTATTTAAGTAAGTCACTCTGCCCAGGTAAACCTGGTATGACCCTTCGAACTTTGACAAGTTACTCTAAAATAAAGACCCTGAACTTGTCAAGTTAAAACGATGATTGGTTAAGATTGAGGACCATCTTAAAAGGCTTTGCAAAAATGGTTTAACTCAGTGGCCTGGCAGCCCATGAAAAGCCTCGAATTTGGGGCCTGGCAGCCCGTGAAAAGCCTCGACTACAACGGTTTTTATTTGCCTTTTGCTAAGTTTTTCTTTGTTTTGATAAAGATTTGTGATGTTTTCAAACCGGTGTTCATCAACCCGGTTAGGCTGTCAACTACAAGTTGTCAGTACACGATCAAATTATAATCCGGAGACTATCGGCCCGGTCTGGTTTTGACTCAAAGTCACTAGTACGGCATAAACCGGTGTTTATCACAACCCGGAATGGTTTTATTGTAAACCGACATCATATAACAGGAGTTACTTATCCTCCAGAGTAGGGTTATGACCCTCACTACAAAGTTGGTCAGCCAACATCATGCCTAAAGGTTGCAGGTATTATATATTTCCATATTTGGTTATCTTTTACAACCTTGGTCATATATATATTTGGGTATCATGACCTGCCCGGGGGTAAACCGCCAGGGCGCTTTAAGCTTCTTATCCGCAGGAACAGCTTGAATAAATGGCTATGGATTATGAATATCATATCTTAAGCATGTCGGATTAAGCAAGCATCAGTCGCAGATAAATATGCACGAAGGCATACCAAACCAAGTATTTTAACTAGCCTATTACAAGGCGTTTCAGTTCCCAAAAGGATAATTGTTTTCTCAAATACATGTTGCGGCATGTAGAAGACTAAACCGGCCTCCGGTTCATGGTTGGTCACCACCTTGGCCTGACGGTTGCGGATCATCTCGCACCGGTTCAACTCCCTCCTCTCTACCCAGTGGCTGGAAATCAACAGTTGCCCAGTCGATCCCAGTTAGGGCTTGGAATACAGCTTCATCGCTTATCAGCGTGTACGGTTCAATGTCAGGGGCATAAGTGTGCTTACGGATTGGTGGGATAAGATTTTGCGCTTCTGGAATTGGTGCCGCAACCCGTCTGTTCTTATCATCATAACTCGCCTGATAGTACGAAAGATCTGCCTCTTCAACCAGTTGACAAGCCAACGGGCGTACTTCCCGGTTTATGATTCGGAGATCATCATTGCCAAATTCTGTTCCGTCTTCCTTTAGACTGGGATAGCCTTGGGCCGCTTCCACTGGATCAAAGTCAGGTACCCACGCCTTTGCCCGGGTTAGTGCGGCCAAAGCGCCCGTTCTAGCGGCAAACTTTTTTAGCTCGTCTACCCGGGCAGGAAGCATAGATAACCTTTCTAAGGTATCCTTGATCAAAGTGGGAGGAGGATTATTGTGTGAAGCAGTATAGATGATCCGCTGCGCACCGGTATACAGCTGCTCTATCAAAGTGTAGGCAGCTTTCAACTTCTTCTGTACATCAGAGCCCAGATGGCTCATACGAGTTCTTGCGCCATTATACACATCAGTAAACCGACAACACATGGGAAGATACGTTGGAAGTATTAAGGAAAAGATGTTTACCGAACACAGCAGCAGTCATGGCATGAATCTGCCGCTTTACGCCGGTCAGTTCATCAACCACCGGTTTTAAGAGCGGCTTCTGTGTTTTCAGCCCTTTTTATCAAAGCGGATTGTTCAGTCTCCCAATCCGCCCGCTCCTTGTTGAAGCCCTCTTTCAGTTTCTCCATAGTGCCTAGAGCGCTGGTCAACTCTTCCTTGGCTTTGGAGGTTTCGGCTTGCTGGGATTTGAGGTTCTCTTGCAGATCAGCGGTTTGGCTTTCCTTCTTGCTCAGTTCAGCCTATAAAGAGACAGATATATAATGAGTTGACAGTACATATTTGAAGTACCAAGCACATAACAAGTTATGCCCTTGATACTTCGGGGCTAATGCATATTTGCTCTTTATCAGAAATTTTTACAAGTCCCAAGCACAATACAAGTATTAAGCTTGGCACTTGGGGCTAATGTGTGTTTGCTCATAAATTGCTGATATGGGAATTCTTCTACAAAGTCCCGGTTCATCTTTATAAAGTTAAACCGGCCATTGGGGGCTACATCAGTGAAGTTAAGATGCATTGTCGCAAACATGAAATTGTTACTAAGTCCCGGTTTAGATTTATATCTTAAACCGTCACTTGGGGGCTACTGGAGTTGATAAGTTGCAATTAAATATAAGAGAGAAACACTTATGAAGTTACCTCATATCGCTCCTTCATCAAATTTACCAAACCGGCTTCGTAGTCACGGCTGGTGTACAGACGGTTCAGGAAGCCGGAGTGAAGGTCTTGAGCATTCAGATGGGCATAATTTGACAAATCGGTGTTCCATTTGCCTTTGCCAATTGCAGAGAGTTCATCTTTGGCAGTATGCTTTGACAAAGCGACAGGATTGCCAGGAGCGGTATGGCCAGTGCCAGTAATCATAATATCATCATATTTGTCATCAGCAGCCGTTACTGGGGTTGGCGGTTTGTCAGTATTTTTAACCAGACTTGCCGGTTTCTTGTCAGTTCAGACAGGGCTGGTTGGCTGGTTAGCATGGCTTGTGGCGTCAATTTCTACCTGCTCAGCAACGAAGTCATGATCTTGAGGTGGTGGGTCATTCAGTATGGCATCAATGTTGGTCTCTTCAGGATCTGGAGTTTTCTCCGGTTGAACAGCCACGTCCTCATCAGCCGGTTTATTCAACCGAGCCTTCTTGCTGGGTCTGGGCTTGGCGCTGAGAAAAATAAACATGAGGGTCAGTACAGTATATATTAAAATAACACATCAAGGATAAAAGTAAGTGTATGACTCACCCAAGAACTGTTTTGAGGGGTGGAAGCTTTGTGGCAGACGACTTGCCAGAAGATGAGTGAGAAGTACCCTGATAATTTGAATCAGATGGGTTAAGAGGCTGGCAGAAACAACCTGCTTTGGGGCATGAAGTGTCAAGGGGATAAGAGACCTCTGATCGGCGTTTCCGAACCGGGCTATTCGGTAAACCGGCGGAGGTAACTACCTGGCCGCTGCGTCGGGTTGTGCAGCGAGCCTCGTGCTGCTGTGTCTTCAAAACAAAGTTTTGGTCCAAGTAAGCAAGGGGGTGAGAAAATTTTACTTTCCGGTTTGCTCGACGGATTTTTGATGTTGGCAGAGGATCTGAATCGGAGAAAAGAATGATTACCTCTACATCATCAGCGTGACTACCTTCAGCGTCGTCCTGATAATAATCATTGTCAATGAGGTGTATGAAAAATGAACCAAGAGAGTCAAGTTCTACCTCTCATTCCGGGTTACCCACATCGTCATCAGCTGGTAGCTCGGAGGATGCAGTGGTCCTTTTCTTGCCAGGTTTTTTAACAACCTTGGTCTTTGGACGAACTGGTTTGACCGGTTTATCTTGCGGCTTGACCGGTTTGTCTTGCGGGATCATCACCCTGTCAGAAAATAATCACACTTTCAGAGAATATTTGGACAGAAGCAACTTCAGATAAAAAGATTATATGATTCTTACAGCTGGCGGCTTGTTGAAGGTGTAGAAAGGGAGTAGTCCAGTTTGGGCACAGATAGCCTCCGGTTCGTTCAGCATTTTCTTTACAGCCTCAGTGACTTCTGCATCTGTAAGCTGAATGTCAATGTGCCGCCGAGCATCCTTCAAATTCCCCGTATATTCACACATCAAACCGAAGCGCCAGCTTAAGGGCAGAATACTCCAGCTTATCCAACAACGAGCAAGATCAACTCCTGTCAAACCGTTCGCCATGAAGGCTCTAAGCTTTGATAATTGAGGAGCATAGTTGGCCCTTTCTTTTGCAGTCAATCTCTGAGGAAAAGGATGTGTGTTGCTAAGCCATTCAGGGCGGTAACCCGGCAGGGGTTTTTCATCAGGTGGAGATGTATCCTTGCAATAAAACCAGGTCTGGTTCCACTCTTTGGGGTGACTATGGAGCTTGGGATGAGGGAAAGTGGCTTCTTTCCTTTTCTGAACCGCCATTCCACCCAGTTCCGTATTGGGTCCATCCGTGAACTCTGTACGACGGTTTAAGTGAAAGAAATCCCTAAACAGTTCGACTGTAGGTTCCTCTTGCAAATAAGCCCCACAGAAGACTTGGAAGTGGCAGGTGTTGGTCACAGAATTGGGACCGATATCTTGAGGGCGCAGTTGAAAATTGGCTAGTACATCTCGGAATTTTTTTGAACCGGGAGGGCTAAAACCTCGACCCAGATGGTCAGCAAACACGACTACCTCTCCGTCCTTGGGTGTAGGAGGATTTTCCGGGCCAGGGACCCTCCAGTGGATGACATCTTTCTTGGCTAAAGCGCCTATTTTTACAAGATTGTTTAACTGTTCTTCGGTTACTCGAGATGGAGCCCAATTGCATTCATAGACTTGCTTGGCCATGACAATGAAAGATCTGAAACATGATTATTGCTGGTTTAAGATTTACAGTGGACAACTATACAGCGGTATAAGGATGTAAGCATATTGTTAAACTGGAGTTGGTTATTCGTAAACCGGAGTCTGACAATGGAAACAGTACAATGATGAATGCATTGGCGGTTCAACAGGGGACTAATGGTATCTACTGGGTCATTATTTTTTCTATGAAGTTAAACCGCCCAATCTGGTATTAAAGGTGTATAAGTAAAGGAAGAAACAAGTTTCACATCTTGCCATGGTAATTTCAGATCTACCGCACGTTGGAAAAACAAAATATATCCTGACCTAATTTCCAGCGTGTTAAGAGTTCACCAAGTTGAGATGAGTTTTATACAAGGCAGATGTTCTAACAAGGAAGCAGGAGTTTAAAGTACAAAGGCTTTGGAAAAAGCAGATCTAAACTAGCCATTGGTACTACTAAAGAGAAACAAACAGATTCAAGAACTTCGAAGAACTACGAACCCTAATGGTCGATCTGAAGTAAGAAAGGAGGAACGTACTGGTGCTGAGGAAGCAGCAGAGGATTGCTGCATTTTTCTGGTCCAATCAGGTTGATGCAACGGCCGTCGCGGAGGAAGAAACGAAGGTCGACAGTGATGGCGGAGCTCCAAAGGTCGGGCAGTGCGAGGAAGAAGATGAGGTGAAGAGATACGGGGGGGGGGGAATGGAAAGACCCCCTGGCCCTATTTACAAGGACAAAAAGATAAGCGTCAGGCACGAAAATCGAGGAGCCTAAAATTTGGATATGAGGCGGAGCTGTCGCCTCGATTGTCGGAGGCTCATTAATGAAGGTGGGTTATACACAGTTTTAGATAACAGGTGACGTCACGGCGGTTTACCACGATCCTGGAAGATGATGTCACGGCGGTTTACAAGATTATGTGAAGATGTTGAAGAAGAAATTTTCTTAAGTATTGAGGATTCACATGAACCAGTTCAAATCAATCTGGGGCCTAATGTTGGGGATATTACCACTGGGCGTAAATCGGCCAGGAGAGGCCGGGTTAACCCCATAAGTAGTTCATTGTATCTGAAGCCCATGAAGACAGACGATGACGCTTTATGAAGGCCCAGGGCCCAAAGCCGGTTTAAGGCCTGTAGACATAAACCGGCATTGATATGTAAACATGTGTTGTAAGATAGAAATAGCAGAGACCGAGCCAGACACGTTTATGAGCCGGCCTCGGGATTCTGTAAACCGACGGGCGTCAACCCCTGTATATAAGGGGACGACCCGGCGGCGGTTCAAGGATAACAGACAACAACTCGAGACTCAGGCAAAGCGTATTCACTCCCTGGTCATCGAAACCCCAGCAATTCCATCACAACTAGACGTAGGCTTTTACCTTCATCGTAAGGGGCCGAACTAGTATAAAACTCTCTTGCGTCCCTTGTCCGCTTTAACCCCTTTAAGTTAACCCGTAGCGATGGCTTCACGACTAAGTCCTTTCTCTAGGACATCTGCCGTGACAAAACCACGACAGGTTCTGTTGCTAATATTTGCAACT
This sequence comes from Triticum aestivum, assembly GCF_018294505.1. Classification (NCBI taxonomy): domain Eukaryota; kingdom Viridiplantae; phylum Streptophyta; class Magnoliopsida; order Poales; family Poaceae; genus Triticum; species Triticum aestivum. The sequence goes on along the minus strand of NC_057799.1, from coordinate 136,941,417 downwards.
CGAAACAGGGACTACGGATTAAGCGAAGATTGGCTAAGGACGAGGTGACGATGTGCGTGGGAAATGGTTCCAAAGTCGATGTGATCGCGGTCGGCACGCTACCTCTACATCTACCTTCGGGGTTAGTTTTAGACTTGAATAATTGTTATTTGGTGCCAGCGTTGAGCATGAACATTATATCTGGATCTTGTTTGATGCGAGATGGTTATTCATTTAAATCAGAGAATAATGGTTGTTCTATTTATATGAGTAATATCTTTTAGGGTCATGCACCCTTGAAGAGTGGTCTATTTTTATTGAATCTCGATAGTAGTGATACACATATTCATAATGTTGAAGCCAAAAGATGCAGAGTTGATAATGATAGTGCAACTTATTTGTGGCACTGCCGTTTGGGTCATATTGGTGTAAAGCGCATGAAGAAACTCCATTCTGATGGACTTTTGGAATCACTTGATTATGAAACACTTGGTACTTGCGAATCATGCCTCATGGGTAAGATGACAAAAACTCCGTTCTCCGGAACAATGGAGCGAGCAACAGATTTGTTGGAAATCATACATACTGATGTATGTGGTCTGATGAATATTAAGGCTCGCGGCGGGTATCGTTATTTTCTCACCTTCACAGATGATTTGAGCAGATATGGGTATATCTACTTAATGAAGCATAAGTCTGAAACATTTGAAAAGTTCAAAGAATTTCAGAGTGAAGTGGAAAATCATCGTAACAAGAAAATAAAGTTTCTACGATCTGATCGTGGAGGAGAATATTTGAGTTACGAGTTTGGTCTTCATTTGAAACAATGCGGAATAGTTTCGCAACTCACGCCACCCGGAACACCATAGCGTAATGGTGTGTCCGAACGTCGTAATCGTACTTTACTAGATATGGTGCAACCTATGATGTCTCTTACTGATTTACCGCTATCATTTTGGGGTTATGCTTTAGAGACAGCTGCATTCACGTTAAATAGGGCACCATCTAAATCCGTTGAGACGACACCTTATGAACTGTGGTTTGGCAAGAAACCAAAGTTGTCATTTCTTAAAGTTTGGGGCTGCGATGCTTATGTGAAAAAGCTTCAACCTGATAAGCTCGAACCCAAATCAGAGAAATGTGTTTTCATAGGATACCCAAAGGAGACAGTTGGGTACACCTTCTATCACAAATCCGAAGGCAAGACATTCGTTGCTAAGAATGGATCCTTTCTAGAGAAGGAGTTTCTCTCGAAAGAAGTGAGTGGGAGGAAAGTAGAACTTGATGAGGTTACTGTACCTGCTCCCTTATTGGAAAGTAGTTCATCACAGAAATTTGTTCCTGTGACTCCTACACCAATTAGTGAGAAAGCTAATGATGATGATCATGTAACTTTAGATCAAGTTACTACCGAACCTCGTAGGTCAACCAGAGTAAGATCCGCACTAGAGTGGTATGGTAATCCTGTTCTGGAGGTCATGTTACTTGACCATGATGAACCTACGATCTATGAGGAAGCGATGATGAGCCCAGATTCCGCGAAATGGCTTGTTGCCATGAAATCTGAGATGGGATCCATGTATGAGAACAAAGTGTGGACTTTGGTTGACTTGCCCGATGATCGGCAAGCCATCAAGAATAAATGGATTTTCAAGAAGAAGACTAACGTTGAGGGTAATGTTACTGTCTACAAAGCTCGATTTGTTGCGAAAGGTTTTCGACAAGTTCAAGGAGTTGACTACGATGAGACCTTATCACCCGTAGCGATGCTTAAGTCCGTCCGAATCGTGTTAGTAATTGCTACATTTTATGATTATGAAATTTGGCAAATGGATGTAAAGACTGCATTCCTAAATGGATTTCTGGAAGAAGAGTTGTATATGATTCAACCTGAAGGTTTTATCGATCCAAAGGATGCTAACAAAGTGTGCAAGCTCCAGCGATCCATTTATGGACTGGTGTAAGCATCTCGGAGTTGGAATAAACGTTTTGATAGTGTGATCAAAGCATATGGTTTTATACAGACTTTTGGAGAAGCCTGTATTTACAAGAAAGTGATGGGAGCTCTGTAGCATTTCTAATATTATATGCGGATGACATATTGTTGATTGGAAATGATATAGAATTTTTGGATAGCATAAAAGGATACTTGAATAAGAGTTTTTCAATGAAAGACCTCGGTGAAGCTGCTTATATATTGGGCATCAAGATCTATAGAGATCGATCAAGATGCTTAATTGGACTTTCACAAAGCACATACCTTGAGAAAGTTTTGACGAAGTTCAAAAAGGATCAAGCAAAGAAAGGGTTCTTGCCTGTGTTACAAGGTGTGAAGTTGAGTTAGACTCAATGCCCGACCACTGCAGAAGATAGAGAGAAAATGAAAGGTGTTCCCTATGCTTTAGCCATAGGCTCTATCATGTATGCAATGCTGTGTACCAGACCTGATGTGTGCCTTGCTATTAGCTTAGTTGGGAGGTACCAAAGTAATCCAGGAGTGGATCACTGGACAGCGGTCAAGAACATCCTGAAATACCTGAAAATGACTAAGGATATGTTTCTCGTTTATGGAGGTGACAAAGAGCTCGTCGTAAATGGTTATGTCGATGCAAGCTTTGACACTGATCCGGATGACTCTAAGTCACAGACCAGATACGTATTTATATTGAACGGTGGAGCTGTCAGTTGGTGCAGTTCTAAGCAAAGCGTCATGGCGGGATCTACGTGTGAAGCGGAATACATAGCTGCTTCGGAAGCAGCAAATGAAGGAGTCTGGATGAAGGAGTTCATATTCGATCTAGGTGTCTGTAAGTGCATCTAGTGCCACCCCTAGTTGGTTTTGGAGTATTGACAACAAACCTGGTTGAGGGACTAATGTGTTTGTGAGAATTGCAGGATAACACAGGTAGTAGTCCCTCATTGATTCGGTTTACCTACCGGAGATGACCCCTAAAAATGTATGAAGACATTGAAGACAATGGTGGTATGTGAAGATATTCACATTGAAGACTTTGACATGAGAAGACATTGTGTGAAGACTATGGAGCGCGAAGACTTAGTTGTTTCGTTGTTTCCTTTTCTTCTTTGTTGAGTCATAGGAACCACCGTACTGTTAAGTGGGGTCCCAGTGAACAAAGTCAGAGTGACTGAAGTGATGCTCAACCAAAATCCTATGTCTTCAAGCGAACACAATGAGAGCAAATCTTATCCAGAGCTGGATGAGTCAGCTTTACTTGCAGCCCAAGTCAAGCTGCCGCGTGTGTTTGAAATCTGACCGTTGGAACACATGTCAGTTCCTTAGTGACCCAGGGTCATTTCGGACAAATCAGGTCGGGTTGCCTAGTGGCTATAAATAGCCCACCCCCTACACCATAAATTGGTGGCTGCTCAGAGTTAGTGCAGACTTTTGTCGCTTGAGAGCAACCCACCTCCGAAGCTTTTGAGAGAGAGAAATCCTTGCGAGGACAAAGCCCAAACACCCAGAGCCAAAGAGTGTTAGGCATCACTGAAGTCTTTCTGTCCGCGTGACCTGAAGACTTGTTACACTTGAGGACTGTGAATCCTCCAGCCGGTTAGGCGTTGCGTTCTGAGCATCCAAGAGTCATTGTGGATCGCCGGTGAACGAAGTCTGTGAAGGTTTGGAAGTCTACCTTGAAGACTTACCAGAGTGATTGGGCGAGGACTGGGTGTCCTTAGCTCAAGGGGAATAAGGTGAAGACACGGTCTTCTGAGTTAAATCTCAGCCTCCCTAACCATACGTACAGTTGTCACAGCAACTAGAACTGGTCCAACAAATCCTTGTCTTCTCCAAGTGACTGGTTCTATCGTCTCCCTCTCTTTAATTACAGTTTGTCTTTGTGAAGTCATTGCCTGTTTGCTTTACCTGTTTGACTTCACTGTTTGACTACTATTGTTGTTTGGCTTCATACTATCTTCCATCCTGATCTTTACTACCTAGCTGCTATTAGTCTTCGTGGTTTCACTTCATTGAATACTTGACTATGGCTTGCTTAGTGTAGTCTACCTTCCGCTGCATATCAATAGGTTCATTTCTATTGTTTGTCTTCGAAACTTCCATGTTTTGAAGACTTTCATAAGAATCGCCTATTCACCCCCCTCTAGTCGATAACTAGCACTTTCAATTGGTATCAGAGCAAGGTACTCCCTTGTTCTGTGTGATTCGGTTTAACCACCTGGAGTTTTAGCTATGTCGACTGCAGGGGAAATTAAAGTCTCCGCTGCATGCCCCGTCTTCGATGGAACTGAATATCCCTACTGGAAGAATAAGATGCGCATGCATCTTGAAGCCATTGATGTCAACCTCTGGTATGTCGTCAAGAATGGTGTTCCCAAGACTGGTGAAGGTGTCACCCTGCTGATGTCAAGAAGTTCATTCAACTGGATTCTATTGCCAAGAACATCATCTGTGGTCATCTGACTAAAGGACAGTATGGCCGTGTGAGTGCTATGGAAACGTCGAAGCTAGTCTGGGACTGGCTCTCCAAGGTCAACGAAGGCGTCTCAACCCAGAGAGATCAAAGGATCAGTGTTCTTCGCAACCTCTTCAACCGATTCAAGAGAAACGACAATGAGAATGTCGAGCTCACGTTTGATCGCCTCACTGACATCACAAATGAGCTTCGTGCTCTCGGCGCCACTGAGATCACCAAGCATGAAATCGTCAAGACACTGCTGAGATCACTTGACAGCTCATTCGACACCCTTGCCCTGATGATACAAGAACGCCCTAACTTCAAGACACTCGATCCGTCTGACATACTAGAGAGGCTCAACACACATGAGTTCCAGCTATCCGAGAAAAGAGATATCTATGGTCCCAACTATGGCTGAACTCGCGCTTTGAAGGCAAAAGCTGTTTCCTCATCTGAAGAAGAATCTGACTGCAGTTCTGGAGATCCTGAAGACATTGGAAAGGAGCTTGCTATGCTTGTGAAGAAGTTCCAGAAGTTCACTAAGAAGAAGGGCTTCAAAATGTCTTCACGATCCAGCTCAAGAAATGATGAAGCTTCCACTCATGATTACAAGAAGAGAACATGTCACAAGTGCAAGAAACCTGGACACTACATATCTGAGTGTCCACAATGGGACAACGAGAACACGAAGAAGAAGAAGAGCAAGGAATATGATTCTGATGACAAGAAGAAGAAGAAATCCTCAAAGTCTTCTTCCAAGTCTTTGTCCAAGTCATCATCACATAAGAAGAGCTCATCTGGCAAGGCTCGTGCTTTTGTTGGCAAGGAGATGGATTCAGAGGAGGAGTCTGCTTCTGAGGAGCCGGACATGGAGTCTGAGGAGGAGTCCGACCCTGGCATTGCGAGTCTGGCTCTAGCTACAGCCTACGTTGCCAAGTCCATCTTCAACACTGAAGACAATGGCCCCGTCACCAATGCTGATGCTAATGACAAGGACAGCTCTGCTCCCACCTACTGCTTCATGGCACGTAGTGCCAAGGTAAAATCACGCGATGCTTACTTTCAAACATCAAGTGAAGATGACTCTGATTGTGAATCCAAAGCCAGCTACAAAACACTTGCTAAAATTGCAACTGAACAACAGAAAGCTATGGAACATACTCAAAAACTGTTAGACAAAAGCGATGACCTGTTGGACGCGGAAATGACCCGTTCTCAGTCCTTAATTGAAGACATACAAAATCTTCATGTTAAGTACCAGGAACTTGAAAGTCGTCATGAAACGCTCTCTACCACTCATGAAAAGCTTTCCTATGATTATCTTTAAAGGAAGCAAGAGCTTGAGAATTTGAGAGCGGCTCATGAAGATCTTCAAAGAGAATGAGTCACTTCGCGCTCAACAGACCAGTCCCGCTCAGGAAGGATTTGAACCACCATGTCTAAAATGCCTTGAGCGTGATAATGCTACTTCTGTTGCTGAATGTTCTACTGCTGCTACTGTTGCAATATCTTCAACTGTTGATGAAGTAACTAACCCCTCTGCTGAGGATACCACTACTATTGCTGATGAAAATGCTAGGTTGAAGACATTGCTTGAAACAAGGATGTACAAAAGTCTCAAAGGGCATCAGACACTGTGCGATGTCCTCAAAAAGCAGATTCTGAACCGAAACCCTAGGAAAGAGGGTGTTGGGTTCGAGAGGAAAATGAATGTTGATGGGTCCTATTGGAAGCCTGAGCAGTACCCCAAAACCACATGGGTTGCTGCAAAGGGACCTTCAGTGGATCCATCCACCTTATTTGGCTTCACTTGTGCTAACCCTATTATCATTGATGAATCCTTTGATGCAAACTATAAACTGTTTAAGAATCAGAATGGTGAAGTTTTGCCAGGTATATTGGTACTAACTGCAGGAATGGGCCACCTATGAAGAAGATCTGGGTTCCCAAAAGTTGCCTTGAGAATCTTCCCGTGAATGTCATGATGACACCGCCTGGGAAGAAGACAAATCCCAGACCAAAGGCTTCATATGGTCCAAAGGCTTCATACAGACGGAGGACTCACCTGAGTCACCCTAACGCCAATGTTTTGCAGGGAAATCATACTCAGACTTATGAATATGAGCGTGTTTCTTCAAACCGCTATGTTCATAAAACTAAGAACTTTTCTGCTTATTCATATGAGTACTATTCACCACCTGCAAGGCTATTTGCTAGGGCTTTAAAGCCGAAGTTCTCAGATGCTGCACTTAGACTCATTGCTTCTAAGCCACCCCTGAAGATGTGGGTGGTTAAGAAGAATTAACTTCCTTTTGCAGGGAAAGGTCTCCAGCCGAAAATCAAAGGCTTCTGATGCTAATGCTGGGGACCTAAAACAACTTGTAGGGCGCAAGATCAAATGCCAAAATGGTATCACTATGTAGTTTGTTCCTGAATCGCTTGCCAATCATCCTATCAGTCCTAATCTTGATCTGGGCTTTGATAATCCTCTTGTGCATCAAATGTTTATGCTTCACAATACTCTTGGTGAAGCCTGTCCCCCTAATTGTACTGTAGGGTATGACACCTCATGCTTCCGAATGGATTATGGACAGCGGATGCACTAATCATATGACTGGTGATCGAAGTCTTCTCATGGACTCAACTTTACATCCATCTGACAAGAGTCACATCACATTTGCTAATACTGGTAAAAGCAAGGTATTGGGTCTAGGTAGAGTTGCAATCTCAAAGCATCAGCACATGGATAAAGTGATGCTTGTTGACTCCCTTGGTTTCAACTTAATGTCTGTCTCAATGCTTTGTGACTTGAACATGATTGTGATATTTGGAAAATATCGTTGCCTTGTACTAATGGAATCTGACAAGTCTCTAGTCTTTGAAGGGTACCGGAAAGATGATCTGTACATGGTAGATTTCTCAGCAGGACCACAGCTTGCCGTATGTCTTCTAGCAAAAGCTTCAGAGTGCTGACTCTGGCATCGAAGGCTAGGGCATGCTGGCATGAGGAACCTGCACATTCTCGCAAAGAAGAAGCACGTCATAGGCATCGAGGGTGTAAAGTTCAAGAAAGATCATCTGTGCGGTGCCTGCGAAGCTGGAAAAATGACAAGGGCCAAGCATCCCTCGAAGACAATCATGACGACATCTCAACCCTTCGAGCTGCTACACATGGACTTATTTGGCCCTACTCACTACTCTACTCTCACCACCACTGCTTATCTCTATGGCTTCGTCATTGTTGATGATTATTCAAGATATACATGGGTGCATATAATTCTCTACAAGACTGAAGTGCAGGATGTCTTTAGACGCTTCGCCAATCGTGCCATGAACAACTATGGCATCAAGATCAAGCACGTCAGAAGTGACAACAGCACAGAGTTCAAGAACACTGGCCTCGACCTTTATTTGGATACGTTGGGCGTCACTCACGAGTTCTCTGCTCCATACACTCCTCAGAAAAACGACATCGTGGGGCGCAAGAACAGAACACTCATTGAGATGGCACGGACGATGCTTGATGAATACAAGACTCCAAGAAAGTTCTGGCCTAAAGCTATTGATACTGCATGCCATGTCATCAACTGTGTTTATCTTCACAAGCTTCTGAAGAAGACATCCTATGAACTCCTCACTGGTAAGAAGCCAAATGTCAATTACTTCAGAGTATTTGGTGCTAGGTGCTGGATCAAGGATCCACATCACACTTCAAAATTTGCACCGAAAACACATGAAGGTTTTATGCTTGGTTACGGAAAGGATTCACACTCCTACAGAGTCTTCAACCTCTTTCACTATAAAGTGGTTGAAACTGTGGATGTGCGGTTCGATGAGACTAACGGCTCGCAAAGAGAGCACCTGCCAAATGTGCTAGATGAAGTTCCACCTAGTGAATCCATCAAGCTAATGGGAACTAGAGAAATCATACCATCTGAAGGACAGCCAGAAGAGGAACTTATTATTTCTGCACCTAATCAATCTGAAGACAATGCTCAGCCCGAAGATAATCCTCCTAACGATGACAATGATCGGCAAGAGCAAAATCTTCGTCCAATTCATCCTCGTGTTGCAAATGAAGTACAGGTTGAGAAGATAATTGATAACATCAATGCGCCCGGTCCACTCACTCGTTCAAGAGCAACACAACTAGCAAATTTCTGTGGGCACTTTGCATTTGTCTCAATATCTGAAACCAAGAAAGTTGCTGAAGCCTTCATGGAACCTGAATGGATTCAAGCTATGCAAGAAGAGCTTCAACAGTTCAAGCTGAACAATGTCTGGGAACTTGTCAAGCGTCCTGACCCTCGCAAGCACAACATAATAGGCACAAAATGGATATATTGCAACAAGCAAGATGAGCATGGTCAAGTTGTCAGAAACAAGGCTCGTCTCATTGCTCAAGGATACACTCAAGTTGAAGGGATTGACTTCGATGAAAAATTTGCTCCTGTGGCTAGGCTTGAAGCTATTCGCATAATGCTAGCCTATGCAAATCATCACAACATCCTGCTGTATCAAATGGATGTGAAGAGTGCATTTCTCAACGGCAAGATTGAAGAAGAAGTGTATGTTGCACAACCTCCTGGCTTTGAAGATCCAAAGCATCCTGATATGGTGTACAAGCTAAACAAGGCATTGTATGGCCTCAAACAAGCCCCTCACGCTTGGTATGACACACTCAAAGACTTCCTGAAGAGCAAAGGCTTCAAACCTGGTTCCCTGGATCCCACACTCTTCACGAAGACATATGATGCTGAATTGTTTGTGTGCCAAATATATGTGGATGACATTATCTTCGGCTACACCAACCAGAAAAACAGTGATGAGTTTGGACACATGATGCAAGAGCAATATCAGATGTCCATGATGGGTGAGCTGAAGTTCTTCCTTGGTCTTCAAATTCATCAGCAAAGCAATGGCATCTTCATATCTCAAGAGAAATACCTCAAAGACTGCCTGAAGAAGTTTGGAATGCAAGACTGCAAAGGTTACACGACGCCAATGCCAATCAAGAGTCATCTGGGTCCTGACGCCAATGGTAAAGAGTTCGATCAAAAGGTATACCGCTCCATGATTGGTTCTTTACTTTATTTATGTGCATCTAGGCCAGATATTATGCTTAGTGTTTGCATGTGTGCTCGACTCCAAGCGGCACCAAAGGAATCGCATCACTTAGCTGTGAAGCGAATTCTTCGATATTTGGCTTACACCCCAACATTCGGATTATGGTATCCAAAGGGCTTAGAGTTTGATCTAGTTGGATTCTCGGATGCTGATTAGGCTGGTGAAAAGGTGGATCGCAAGTCTACATCAGGCACATTTCACTTTCTGGGACGATCACTTGTTTGTTGGTCTTCAAAGAAGCAGAACTGTGTATCACTCTCGACTGCTGAATCAGAATACATTGCTGCTGGATCTTGCTGCGCTCAGCTTCTATGGATGAAGCAAACACTCAAGGATTATGGCATCCATCTGAAACAAGTACCACTCTACTGCGACAACGAAAGCGCCATCAAGATTGCCAACAACCCAGTTCAGCACTCGAAGACAAAGCACATTGAAATTCGTCATCACTTTCTCAGAGATCATGTCATGAAGGAAGATATTGATATCATACACGTCAACACTGAAGAGCAATCGGCAGATATCTTCACAAAGCCCTTGGATGAGAAAAGGTTTTGCAAGTTGCGGTGTGAGCTAAATATCTTGGAATCCTGAAATGTCCTGTGATCAGGCACACATCCTAACAATTATGCATGTTGATGACTTAGATGTGCATCACACAAAGTATTGTATGTCTTCAATCAATGAAGACTTACACTCTGAGTATGAATACATTAATGCGGAATTTTACTTCGGAGCGCCACGATAATTGTGCGCCGTGTCTGGGTCTAATACTTCCTATACGGTGGGTAACGCCACCACCAAAATCTTGTTTGACGTGTTTCACTTGGCGTTGCATTTGCAAAGTTTTCTCATTTGGCTTGTCTTCAATATTGTCATGACTTCATCTTCACAATGTTGATTTGGTTTTATTCTGATATATAAATATATTAGTGTTTTGTCCTCTACAGCATTCACTTATAGCTATGTCTTCTCGTTTGAATCTTTTGGACTAAGTGAATGTGATTGGACCCTAACCTCTCTATGCTTCCTACCTCAAACTCTATCTATCCAAATCAATGGATTCTATTGAAACCGTCAAATGTCTTCTCTGCGTCCTTGTCAGCAGAAGATACAGAGACAAACATTAAATCAGTTTTAAATGCTCAATTCTTATTGCCTGAAACCCGGAGAAGCCGGAACGACCACCCAACAGTCCAGGCGTGCGTGGGAACATGGAACAACTCCAAATGTGTTGCATGTTCGCCACGTGTCCCTCAGATGTGAACCGCCAAGGGCACCTGCGTAATTGCGCTGTGCCGTCCCTTTCCTTATAAATGCACATCCCATCACGGTCAAAACACTTCTTCCACCTCTCCACCTCGACAAACCCTAGCGCCACCGCTAGCTCTCGACGATGCCGGCGATGAAGCGCTTAGCTGCCGCGACCTCACCTACGCCGTCTTCACGCCCGCCGCGGACATCGTCTTCTCTGCCGCCACCGTAGGTGTCCTCCGTTGCCAAGTTAGGGCACGGAAGATCGAACTGCTCGGCCTCATCTTCTACTCCGTCTAGCAGTTCATCGTGTGGTAAATTAAAACTCTCTTTTTACCGTCTTTTTGATCCGATAGATTCATCCTTCCTACCAAAAGTGGTTTCTGCCTCCACAAATTTGGATCTATCCGGTTTTGCATCTCATATGATGCCTAGTATGTTCACTTATGCTTCACACATAGTTAGATTCCTCACTTGTACCTATTCTTGGATTCGTACAAATCTGGAACCAACTCTCAACATATAAGTGAATGTCTTCGCGCTATGAGGTCAATGTCTTCTAAACTGATTTATCTTCAAAATCTTTTGAGAATGCATATGACCTCTTCCCCTTCCCTCGCATCTCTAATGCTGTCACAGGTACATGTCCGTGGGAGAATCCCTTGGTTCTCATAGTCTGCATTCATTTGCAGAATTCTTACAGCATCATATCAACTCTCTCGAAGCCAGTTCCTGTCTGACCAGCAGACGGAAGCCTTTGACAGTGTTGAAGCCATTCAGTCTGAACTTCATGGCAACAGATAAATCAGCAAGGAAGGGAGGCAGACAGCGCCGTGGGGGAACATCAAGAGATTTGCCACCTGACCTCTATGAGCTATACAAGACAGATCCAGAGGAGGACTACAATTAGCGCAAAACACGAATCAATGGATTCGAAGATATTGGGCAGAACAATGGTTCAAGTACAGGTTCGTGACCCAAGAATATGCTGAAAAGAATGCCATCAAGCGACCTTGGGGAGACATCTTGTACAAAAATTTTCCACCCAGGTCCAGAACTGAAGCTATTGCCCAGGGTTTCTACCCTTGCATGGTCCGTGGACCACAGCCTGCTAATGCCGACCCATCTTCGTTGCTCTGGTGTCGTGAAGACAATCTATTCAAGCGCAACTTCCAGTTTGCCAAGAACTCGGCCAAAGAGAACAAGAAATCGCGAGGCTTAGACTTCAACCCCGGTCCCTCTGCTCCTCGTGCCGATGGCACACGCGAAGCTGAACCCAATCTTGTTGGGCCCTTCTACAACCTAGAAGGTCTCATCACTCACATTATGGTTCAAGGGGCTGCCGTGGATCACTCTGCTGATGACGCTGATTCTGACGAAGCGCCTGCACCACTGAAGCCTAAGAAGCCGAAGAAACCCAAGGCTTCGAAGCCTCCCACTGCACCAAAAGCTTCGCGAGCGAAGCCTCTGGCCACTGCTCCTCCTGCACCAAGTGTGCAGTCTGAAGATCTCTCACGTATCTCCAAGTCTGAGAAGAAGAAGAAGAAGAAGAAGAAGCCCATGCACACCACTGGTCAAGCACTGACCCCAGATGCTGTTCTAAGAAATGAGAACGACGCCATTGATCTGTCGAGTGACGATGATCTTGCTGATGATGCTCTTGAGCTGCTGATAAAGAGCAAGCAAGAGGCGGAAACCTTCAATGATCTTCCCCTCTTCGATGTGGACATCCTGAACAAGTTCATTGATGCATGGTTTGATAGCCCAAACCTCAGTTTTGATGATCTGCAACTCCCCATTGGCCTCAGCGTCTCCTTCCATGGCGCCATTGCTCCTGAGCTGGCTCTAGCTCAGAAAATCGTTGAACTGAAGCACAAAATTGATTATGAGAAGGCTCAGTTCAAGAAGCATATGGCCAAGCTCAGTGTGACAGACGTCCAAAACTTCAAGACCATGATGCATGAGCTCAAGGAGGCGTTTCACAAGAAACGTGATGAAGCCAAAGCTTCTCGAGAGCGCATGAAGATCCTCGCTTCCAAGTGTGTTCAAGCTTACAATGAAGCTGAGAAGCGCAAGCCACTTGGGTGTCCTGGCATTGACCCCAAGATGGCTGCCAAGCAGAAGAAGCCTGCTGTGGACCAAGCTGATACATCCAGGCGAGAAGAACCTCGCATTGTCTTCCCCGCTAGCATGACAGGCATGAAGCCTAAGGTCCCCACAGTGGCTTTAGAGCTTTAGAAAACAAGGGCAGCTGAAGCCAAAGCCAGAAAGCGCAAGATCAAGAACACCACTGACGATGCTCCACCTACCAAGAAGCAAAAAACCAAGAAGAAAGATCGGGCTGCTCCCACAGAGCCCCTTGTCATCGAGCCAAATTCTGTTGCTCGTCCTGCATCTGCACAACAAGAGCGTCGTTTGATAGTTCATGAGTCTGCTTCCCCGGAGGCTCCTGAAGCTGAAGACATTCCAGCTATCAACCCCACCACAGCTGAAGACATTGGTCCCTAAGACAATGTAGAAGATGATGGAGTCCTTCCTCAGATCGAGCACAATGTGGTATCATCGCCTGTTCCTCATGAACAACGAACTCATCAGCATTGGTCATCCTTTGACGCCAATTGCTCAGGATGATTCATGGGCTGATCACCCTCAAGACTCCCCTCGTCAAGTAGAATCCCCATGTACTCCCCCAACTCAAGTCACCACTCCAGTGCTTGATGATGAAGACTTTGTGGCCCAGACAACTCCATCTCCACAAGCGTCGCCAGCATTTCGCAGGCTTCGTAAAGGACCAAGGCCACAAGTCACTCTGTCGAGTGTTCCAGAAGGAGAAGAGCACCAAGCAGTATCTCGCCAAGTATTTCCCGAAGCCTCTCCAACTGTGAACAACTCCGAGTCTGAAGCCGACGCGGCTGAAGATATTCCGCCTGCATCAGCCGATGACCAAGAAGAGCCAAGAGACGAAGAAGAACGTGTTGCTACACCCCCAACAAACCCTGAAGTTGTTCTCGAGGTGAACGTGTCCGACCCTCCAGCTACTCGAGTGGAGGTTGGTAACATTGAGGCGACTACCAACACCAACACTGAAGCCAATGACGTTGTCATGGCTGACGATAATGTGGCGCCTGAAGTTAATGTGGTGCCCGAAGTGAGTGCACCTGAAGCCAATGCTGCACTTGATGCAAATCTGCAGCCTGAAGTCAATGTCACTGCCACTGCTCATGTACCACCTCCAAGACCACACACCATCAAGCAAGCATATGATCATGGTCAGCTGGTCACTGTAAGATGGCCCATTCTGGTTCCTACACCTGCTGATGGTCCGCAGTTTGACTATCATGTCGAGCACAGGCCTCAGGTCCAGAAGCCTAAGCCAAGACTGACCAGGTTTCCAGGTACTGCCACTTCACCAGGGTCCTTCAATGCAAATGGCTTCACTGCGCACAACACTTTCTTTGATAGTGTCAAGAACCCCTACTCCAAGCGAAGGATTTCATCAGATCGGTTCTGGAGCTATCAGCAACGCAGTTACTATTCTTGTGTTCTTTATGACCAAGGGCGCATCTTTCCACATATGCGTCTAGACTGTGAAGCCATTGCTGGACTGCCCTGCCTTGAAGAAGCCCTTGACTGCTTCCGTGATGCTGGTCTGCTGAACTTTGTGATTGACAAGGAGCATTGGAATGAAGAGCTTCTGCTACAATTTTATGCTACCCTCCACATTCGCGCCTACAACAGGGATCCAAAGACTTGGGTCCTTGAGTGGATGACAGGCAATGTCCATCATGAAGCCAAAGCTCTTGATATCATTGAGCTAACTGGCCTGCCCACTCCAGGTGAACTCTTTGAACTTGGTTGTCCGCTTCACCGCAATGCATTGGAGAGCATTTTTCAGAAGCCAGAGCCCAACATGAGCCAAATGCTAAGCACGATGAAGCCTCTGCCACGCGACGCTGAATACCCAAGAGAATTCTTTGTTGAAGACCTAGAGTATCTGCCCTGCACTATTTATCATATCATCAGGTGAACTCTCTGGCCTGTCAAAGGACATTCTTCTGCAACGAAGCTTGAAGGAGTGATGAAGACATTGGTCTTTTATATCTTCAATGGCATCAGCTTCAATGCTCAAGACTTCTTTATCAGGCAATTAGCTGCATCAGGCTCTGATCTCTTTGGTCTGAAGTTCTACGCTCCATGGGTTATGCGCCTTATCAAGCTTCACTCAGCTGTCAACTATCAGCCCTCTGCACGCAACCATCTGATATTCTTGCCAGAGGTTGATATGTCTATTGAAGCCATATACCCAGAGCCTGCCAAGGAGCCCATTTATCTTCACAATGCTGATCACCAAAGCTTCACACAACCCATTGAAGGAGTCCAGGCTGTCACTCGTGTTTATCCTTTGGCTGGCAATACACGCATACCTCACCGTGCTCAAACTGAAGCCACTGAAAACACTATTGCTCAAAGGCCTCGGAAGCAATCTCGTGTTCTCAATGACCGAGAGCTTCTCGTTGCCCTGCATCAGAAACAGGATAAGCACCACTACTGGCTGAAGCGGCAGATGCAAAGCCTCTTGGTGGACGTAAATTGCATTCGCAATCTTGCCACCAAGAATGCCTTTGTCACTCATGAAACCTATCGGAGGTCATGGAAGAGTTTGACATTGCTGAGTGCTGAAGCAGATCTTCAAGACGATGGCTTCACCGAAAGATTCAAGTTTGACTCCACTCCTCCAAGGAATGCTGTCTTGCGTCGAACTCCCTCTCTTGAAGACTCTGACTATTCCTCCTCAGCTGCAACGATGAATGCCAGAGTCATAGATGATCAAGATGATGCTACCTCACTACCTCCAACTTCAGCGCGTGTCGACACTGCACCAAGTTCTTCTGCACCGCCAAACCCCGACACCGACCCTGCAGCTTCACCTACTCCTTCTGGGAACGAGTAGAGACTCTATGTCTTCAAACCTTTTTGGTCCTTACTGACAAAAGGGGGAGAAGCATATGAGTTGATAGTCTTCAAGCGGGTCCATATGGGCGGTTGCTTTATATTTTGCCTAGTGTTTACAACTCTCTTTTGATACATTTGGTTCTACACTTAAACTTGATGGCCGTCTGCTACTTGTTTGCTATTCTGTGATGCGATGATAAATTCCGCACGAAGTCATATTGCAGACGTCCATTTATCATTATGCATGTCATTATCTTCGTTATATCAAATCATGCATGATGAATTGTCTTCATAAGTTGAAGAGGATCTCCACAAGTACAACCTGCCATGTGCATTTGCATTCCAAAAGCAAATTACTTATATGCACATCTTCAGGGGGAGCCTGTTGCTACTTATGAAGACAATACATTTAACCTTTACAATTTCACATACTTTTATCCCCGTTGAAAACTTCAACCAGTTTATCATCAATCACCAAAAAAGGGGAGATTGTAAGTGCATCTAGTGCCACCCCTAGTTGGTTTTGGAGTATTGACGACAAACCTGGTTGAGGGACTAATGTGTTTGTGAGAATTGCAGGACAACACAGGTAGTAGTCCCTCATTGATTCGGTTTACCTACCGGAGATGACCCCTAAAAATGTATGAAGACATTGAAGACAATGGTGGTATGTGAAGATATTCACATTGAAGACTATGACATGAGAAGACATTGTGTGAAGACTATGGAGCGCGAAGACTTAGTTGTTTTGTTGTTTCCTTTTCTTCTTTGTTGAGTCATAGGAACCACCGTACTGTTAAGTGGGGTCCCAGTGAACAAAGTCAGAGTGACTGAAGTGATGCTCAACCAAAATCCTATGTCTTCAAGCGAAGACAATGAGAGCAAATCTTATCTAGAGCTGGATGAGTCAGCTTTACTTGCAGCCCAAGTCAAGCTGCCGCGTGTGTTTGAAATCTGACCGTTGGAACACGTGTCAGTTCCTTAGTGACCCAGGGTCATTTCGGACAAATCAGGTCGGGTTGCCTAGTGGCTATAAATAGCCCACCCCCTACACCATAAATTGGTGGCTGCTCAGAGTTAGTGCACGGCTTTTGTCGTTTGAGAGCAACCCACCTCCGAAGCTTTTGAGAGAGAGAAATCCTTGCGAGGACAAAGCCCAAACACCTAGAGCCAAAGAGTGTTAGGCATCACTAAAGTCTTTCTGTCCGCGTGACCTGAACACTTGTTACACTTGAGGACTGTGAATCCTCCAGCCGGTTAGGCGTTGCGTTCTGAGCATCCAAGAGTCATTGTGGATCGCCGGTGAACAAAGTCTGTGAAGGTTTGCAAGTCTACCTTCAAGACTTACCAGAGTGATTGGGCGAGGACTGGGTGTCCTTAGCTCAAGGGGAATAAGGTGAAGACACGGTCTTCTGAGTTAAATCTCAGCCTCCCTAACCAGACGTACATTGTCACGGCAACTGGAACCGGTCCAACAAATCCTTGTCTTCGCCAAGTGACTGGTTCTATCGTCTCCCTCTCTTTAATTACAGTTTGTCTTCGTGTAGTCATTGCCTGTTTACACTACCTGTTTGACTTCACTGTTTGACTACTATTGTTGTTTGGCTTCATACTATCTTCCATCCTGATCTTTACTACCTAGCTGCTATTAGTCTTCGTGGTTTCACTTCATTGAATACTTGACTTGGCTTGCTTAGTGTAGTCTACCTTCCGCTGCATATCAATAGGTTCATTTCTATTGTTTGTCTTCGAAACTTCCATGTTTTGAAGACTTTCATAAAAATCGCCTATTCACCCCCCTCTAGTCGATAACTAGCACTTTCAGTGTCATACCTAGTGCATCGGGTCCAATGAAAATCTTTTGTGACAATACTGGTGCAATTGCCTTGGCAAAGGAAGCCAGATTTCACAAGAGAACCAAGCACATCAAGAGACGCTTCAATTCCATCCGCGATCAAGTCAAGGAGGGAGACATAGAGATTTGCAAGATACATACGGATCTGAATGTTGCAGATCCGTTGACTAAGCCTCTCTCACGAGCAAAACATGATCAGCACCAAGACTCCATGGGTGTTAGAATCATTACTGTGTAATCTAGATTATTGACTCTAGTGCAAGTGGGAGACTGAAGGAAATATGCCCTAGAGGCAATAATAAAGTTGTTATTTATATTTCCTTATATCATGATAAATGTTTATTATTCATGCTAGAATTGTATTAACCGAAAACTTAGTACATGTGTGAATACAAAGTGAGTTGTGGGCGATACTAGTGATGCTACTTACCAGCATGTCATACTTTGATTCAGCGGTATTGTTGGATGAAGCGGCCCGGACCGACATTACGCGTATGCTTACGCGAGACTAGTTCTACCGACGTGCTTCGCACACAGGTGGCTGGCGGGTGTCAGTTTCTCCAACTTTAGTTGAATCGAGTGTGGCTACGCCCGGTCCTTGTGAAGGTTAAAACAACACATACTTGACGAAATATCGTTGTGGTTTTGATGCGTAGGTAAGAACGGTTCTTGCTCAGCCCGTAGCAGCC
Source organism: Triticum aestivum (assembly GCF_018294505.1). NCBI lineage: Eukaryota > Viridiplantae > Streptophyta > Magnoliopsida > Poales > Poaceae > Triticum > Triticum aestivum. The sequence continues at coordinate 136,923,127 of NC_057799.1, read as the reverse complement.
ACATAAAACTTGCAACAACAAAGTAGAGGACGTCTAACTTGTTTTTGCAGGGCATGTTGTGATGTGATATGGTCAATACATGATGCTAAATTTTATTGTATGAGATGATCATGTTTTTTAACAAAGTTATCGGCAACTGGCAGGAGCCATATGGTTGTCGCTTTATTGTATGAAATGCAATCGCCATGTAATTGCTTTACTTTATCACTAAGCGATAGAGATAGTCGTGAAGCAATAGTTGGCGAGACGACAACAATGCTACAATGGAGATCAAGGTATCGCGCCGGTGACGATGGTGATCATGAAGGTGCTTTGGAGATGGAGATCAAAGGCACAAGATGATGATGGCCATATCATATCACTTATATTGATTGCATTTGTGTTGGTGTGGAACGACACCATGGGATCACAAGAATCCCTACTATGGTTGCCGGGGCGCGGGGTTGCGAGAAGAGCAGGGCTAGTAGACAGCACAAGAATCATTTACCCAGGTTCGGGCCGCGAGGATGCGTAAAACCCTAGTCCTGCTTTGGTGGGTGTATTTCAGAGAGTTCTTGAGCTCTCGAACTAGCTGTGGTGAGTGCGTGGTTCGAAAGAGCCGGATCCTTCTCCAGTATGCCATGGGCCTCCTTTTATAGTCGGAAGGGGCTTCCACAGTGGCACATAGGAGGTGGAAAGGCGTATAGTGCCTTGAGCTTATCGCTCGTATTACAGGACAAGACGCATTTAATGCGTAGCTTAGGTGTCCTCTTGCTTTATCGGGGACAGGGGCGAGGCCCGTCCCGTCCGTCGCCGCTCCTCCTCGCTTCGACACGCCCCTCGGCCAGTGATGCGTGCGGCGCCATGTAGGCAGGCAGGCAGCTGAGGTGGTGCGGTGGTGGAGCCTTCACGAAGATTTGCATGCCGCCACGCAGGCGCTCGATGAGTTGGCCTGGGAGCTGCATGTTGCCACGCAGGTGCCCGCCCAGCTGGTTGGGCTGGTAGCTGCATGTGAATGGCGGTGGAAGCTTGGTTGACGTGGGCCTGGCGGTGGCCTTGCTGGCGTTCTTGGTGAGGGCCTTGTCGGGTGGCTCGGCAAGGGTCTTGCCGTGTGGCCCGGCAAGGGTCTTGCCGTGGCGCGCTGTCGTCCCCGGCAAGGGCCTTGCCGGGGGTCTAGTGGCCTTCCTCGGCAAGGATCTTGCCGAGGATCGTCGTCTTTTAATCCTCATCTGATCTTAAATATGTCTTCACAAAGATCTGCATGCCACCACAGAGGTGCCATCCCGAGCCCTGGCCCCACATGGATGATGGCTTTGGGGACCGTGGGCTCAAGGGTGGCTCGCTCTGTTGGTGTGGGGCGAGCTGCCCCGGCAAGGGTCTTGCCGGGGCTGCTGAGGCTGCCCCCAGCAAGGGTCTTGCCGGGGGAACCTGCTTCGTCCCTCTGCTCTTTGTGGTCTTGGTCTTGGCGTTGCTCTGATCATCTTGGGCTTCGGTCTTACCATGGCTCACCTCCCCTGTTCTGCTTAGCGTGACCGTAGGCGCGGCTCTGACTGCCCGTGCACAGGTAGAGGGGTACAAAAAAACACCCCTGTTTTTGTACACCGACAGGAGCCCCCGGGCCTGGGCCACACGTAAGCGCGACACGTTGTTGGGTCAGTCCCAAAACGGTGCGCGGGCAGGCGGGGCGGTTTTTACCGCGGTAAAACTTTTCGCGCGCTGCCCTTCCCATGACCCGCACGCGCGGCACGGCGTGGAGGGGTGTGCGTGACGTGGGCGGCATGCGTGGGGCGGTTTTCGCATGCATGCGTCACATCACAGTAAAGAGGCGGCTCGCGCCTTCCCCGTAGAAAGAGGGAGGCGTGGAGGCGCGGCTCATTTACTGAATGGGTCCGGGCCACGGTCTTCAAGGCGTCCACTCCCCACGATCACGGGGTGGGGAGATGTCGCTTCACCCGTCCCCTCAGTTCTGCACGTCCGCCACGCGTCCTTCATGCGCCTGGGGTGGCAAGCGGTGGAGGCGGGAAACCGGGCCGTCACGGGTTGGGGCAGCGGGTCGGTCCTGATTCCCTGCGCCTCCGGTGGCTGGATTGGCCGAGCGGGGCGGCCGAGCCCCGAACCCGCCCCTTTATAAAGAGGGGGAAGGGGGGATGGCGTCCCGCATTCTCCTGTCATCTATCTCTTCTTGCTTCTGCTTCTTCCTTTCACTCGCCATGGAGAAAGGGAACCTGGGTCCCTCGACGGTGGCGGCGAGGGTCGCCGCTCGACAGCGCGCCCCTCCTCCTCCTGAGCCCGTGGTGGTGGAACCGGCCGCGAGGGGAAGGGGGAGGGGGTGAGGCCGTGGGCGAGGCCAGGGCAGAGGTCATAGTGCTCGGGGAAGAGGAGGACGGGGCGGCGCGCCGGCTTTGCTCCCGCCAATGGTGCCTTTCCCGATGGAAGGCCATGTCGGAGACCAGCACCGCGAGTTCTTCATCAGGCTACGCCGGCCTCCGCGTCGCCGTCTCTGTCTTCCTGCCCCGTTCGCTCGGGAGATGGAGTGTGACCGGCCCCAATCCCTCATATTGCACATAAGGGGTTGTGGGAATGGGGGCACGCGGGTCAACGTCGACTTCCTGACTCCTCGGGTCATGGACCTCCGTCGTGGGTGGAAGACGTTCGCTTGCATCCACAGCCTAACGGCGGGGCTCGTCCTCTACTTCAAATTAATGGAGGACGGCCTGCTCTCCGTCAAGGTCTTCGGAGAGTTTGGAACTCGCCTGAAGTGCTGCGTGGAGAGCTCCTCTGATGGAGATTCCGACGACGAAAGCTCTTCCTCGAGCGAAAGTGATGAGGAGGACAGCGGGGCGGTTGACGGGGACGAGTCCGACTAGGCGTCGGTTGCCCCGCGCCTGGGCCGGCGCGGCAGCAGCAGCATCTGCACCTGGCCGCTCCTCCGGCAGAGGTTTGTCGGGGGTGGGGCCAGCTCCTTGAACTTCTCGGGGGCCGTCTCCTTGGGCGGCTGGCTTCGGGAGGCTGCGGAAGAGGAAGAGGGCGGGCGGCAAGGCTGTCAACTCGGAGTACGCAGGCACCGACGCCTTCATCGCGTATTGCCGGTCCTGCCGCCTCGTCTTCCAGCTCCTTTCCCGGCAACGTCATCACCGGCCCACCCGTGGGCGGCCACCGAGGTGTTCTCTTGGTGCTTTTAGCTGCTCGTAGCTCGCCTAGGCGCCCCTTTTGCCCTTTCGCCTCCTTGACCTGCCTCCTGGGGAGAGGGACAAGAAAGGGATTACGGGCATCTTATCTCTTTTTTAGTTTGTAAGCCTGCGGGCCTTTGTTAAATTTAGAACTTGTAATCCCCTTGCTCATGTTTTTCATTCCGTATGAACTGTACATGTATGGGATGTTTTTTAATGAAAAAGGGATGCTTGCCGGGTTTTTTGTTAGTGGGTAAATCCCGTGACAAGGAGCGAATCCTTGTTATTGTTTAAGATAAACGTTTTCCGCCGGGCAACAGGCCTTGCCGCCCCCACTCCACTCGACCGTTCTCGCGCTCTTGGCGGAGGCAGGGATGAAGTGGGTTTTAGGCTCCTCGTTCTACCTCCTTGCCGCCGCGGCTACAACCAAATCCGAACCCAGGAAATAACCTTAGGTATAGGAAAAAGGGGAGCACGGCAGCCTAGAGATAAAAACGAGGTTTCACATGCCCCAGTTCTATTCCGAAATGCATGACAGAGGATAGAAGACTTATCTGGATCTGCAGCTCCCCGGCAATCTCATCTTGCCGCGGTTGGATCCTTGTGCTTGCATCCCCCGGCGACTCTGGTTTGCCGAGATCGGGACACCGGTCCGTTTTCTTTCTTCCAAGTAGTTCGGCAGAAGTGTTCATGTGCCCTGCGAACCAAAAGAGGACAGAAGAGAAACAGATAGACGCGCACTTGACCTCTAAGCTAGGGGTTAGTCGCTGCTGAGCACTATCAACCCTAACCAAGGAAGAGACTCGACCTAGCATGCATGCTATAACTTAGAGCGCCAGTGCTTCATTTATTTATGCTCAGGGTCTGCGTCTGGCTTTGTACAAAGGGTCACATGCCTTGCCGGCAAAGCTTGTACAAAAGGTGGCTTGCCGGGAGGCCCGGCAAGCCGCGCCTTATGGGTAAAACTTGCGAAGATGCTCGATGTTCCAGGAGTTGCTAGCTGGGATGGCATCTTCGGTCTCCAGGTGGACTGTGCCGGGCCTGGTGACTCGTATTACCCGATAAGGGCCTTCCCACTTCGGCGTCAACTTGTTGGTATTCTTGGCCGACTGAACGCGCCGAAGAACAAGGTCGCCTTCCTCAAAGCTTCGGGCATGAACCTTGCGGCTATGGTAGCGGCGCAAGGCTTGCTAGTAGCGCGCTGCTCTCACAGCCGCCCGAAGACGATCTTCCTCAAGGAGCGTCACGTCATCTTGGTGCAACTGCTCTTGCTCAAGCTCATCATAAGCGAGCACTCGAGGTGACTCGTATATGAGTTCCGTGGGGAGAACTGCTTCTGCCCTGTAGACCAGGGCAAAAGGTGTCTGGCTGGTGGCTCGATTTGGAGTCGTCCTGATCGACCAAAGAACCGCCGGCAATTCATCAATCCAGCGTCTTGCGCTCTTGCGCAACTTGTCAAAAGTCTTTGTCCTTAGGCCTCGCAACACTTCAGCATTTTCCCTCTCCGCTTGGCTGTTGCTCCGTGGGCGTGCCACGGAAGCAAAACAGACCTTGCTGCCGAGGTTTTGAATGTATTGCATGAAGGTGTGGCTCGTGAACTGCGTGCCGTTGTCGGTGACGACTCTGTTTGGCACACCAAAACGGCAGACCAGTCCCTTGAAAAACTTGACAGCTGACTGAGCAGTCACCTTTCTCACTGCTTCCACCTCCAGCCACTTTGTGAACTTGTCGATCGCAACGTACAAGTACTCAAAGCCCCCGACGGCGCGGGGGAAAGGGCCCAGTATATCGAGCCCCCAGACCGAGAATGGCCAGGAGAGAGGGATTGTTTGAAGGGCTTGAGCTGGTTGATGAAGCTTCTTTGAATGGAACTGACATGCTTCACACTTGGTTACTAGTGTCGTTGCATCCTGGAGGGCGGTGGCCAGAAGAAACCTTGCCGGAACGCGTTCCCGGCAAGGGCCCTCGACCCTATGTGGGAGCCACATATGCCCCCGTGTATCTCCGCCAACAGCTCCAGTCCTTCCCCCCGGGGGATGCACTTCAATTTCACACCGTTTGGCCTTCTCCTGTACAGGACGTCATCGACGAACTGGTACATGGCGGACCGATGAGCTACTTTTTCCGCTTCATCCTGCTCCTCAGGAAGCTCCCCTGTTTGGAGGAAATGGACGGTATGCTGCGCCCATGCCGGAGCCTGGGGCTCGACGGCAAGGACCAAAGGCATTTCTTCCAAAATGGGAGCGACTGTCTCTACGGCCAGGGCTTGACGCCCTGCCGGAGCCAGTTGCTCTTGGGCAGGTTTAGCGTCCATGGCAGCACCCTTGCCGGCGGCCCAAGGGGCTCGGTAGGAAAGTACTTGCCAGGACCTGACTTCCTTCGCTTGTTCTGCCCCGTTGATGGCTCGACGGATGGTTGAGTTAGCCGGAGCAAAAAGGTACCTGGTTCCACAGGTAGCTTGAATGCAGCACGCTTTGACAGGTAATCGGCGATGTCGTTCTCCACTCGGGGGATGTGCTCCGCTTGGATACCGTCAAAGCGTTCCTCCAGCTTCCTCACATCATCTATGTAGGCCTCCATCAATGGGATCTGGTAATCCTTGTTGACCTGCCTAACAACAAGCTGCGAGTCACCCCTGACGATGAGTTTCTTAACCCCGAGGTCTGCCGCGATCCTGAGACCGGCGAGCAATCCCTCGTACTCAGCAGTGTTGTTAGTGGACATCTCCCTGGGGAAGTGCATCTGGACCACGTACTTGAGGTGCTCTCCGGTGGGCGCGACGAGCAGCGCACCGGCACCGGCGCCTTGCAGCGAGAAAGCCCCATCAAAGTACATGATCCAGTCGCGGTCTGCTTCCTTGCCGGGGAGAGTGGTCTCCTGGATTTCTTCGTCAGGCGTTGAGGTCCATTCTGCAATGAACTCCGCCAACACTCTGCTCTGGATTGTCGAGGTACTTTCAAACCTTAAACCAAAGCTTGACAACTCCAAGGCCATTCCACAATCCTTCCAGTCGCATCCGGGTTATGCAGTATCCGTTGCAATGGGAGGCGGGTGACGACAGTGATCTCGTGGGCTTGGAATTAATGACGCAGCTTCCTCGAGGCCATAAGGAGGCTGAAGAGCAATTTCTGCACACCAGAGTACCTCGATCTAGCTCCCTGCAAGAGGGAGCTGACAAAGTAAACCGGGTGCTGCATCATCTTCTTCCTCTGCACCACCTCACTCGACTGCGCGGGCACTGCCTTGGTGGCATCAGACTCTGCCGGGGGCCGCGCCTTGCGGACACCAGGCCCTGCCGGGGGAATCTTTGGTTTGCCATCCGCTAGTTCTACCACCGCCACTGCCTCCTCGTCGACCTCCCTGTGTGCCACCAGTGCGGCGCTGACCACTTGATTCGTCGCCGCCGGATATAGCAGCAACGGCTCTTGTGGTTTAGGCGCAACCAGTATTGGCATGGAGGAAAGTCATTTCTTTAGATCCTGCAATGCTGTCTCTACTTCTGGGGTCCACTCTATTGGGCCCGCCTTCTTCAAGATTTTGAAGAAAGGAAGGGCGCGCTCAGCGGACTTGGAGATGAATCGGCTCATGGCGGCGACGCAGCCGGTGAGCCTACGCACATCTTTGACCCGCTTGGGCGCCTCAATCTGCTCAATAGCCTTGATCTTGTCTGGGTTTGCCTCGACCCCGTGCTGCGACACAAAGAACCCGAGAAGCTTGCCGGATGGAACGCCGAAGACACACTTCTCAGGGTTCAGCTTGAGGTTGATCTTGCGTAGGTTGGCAAATGTCTCTTCCAGATCTTGCACAAGAGTTGGCCCGTCCTTGGTTTTGACCACTATGTCATCCATGTATGCCTCCATATTTCTATGGAGCTGAGGTTCAAAACCAATTTGGACTGCTCTTGCGAACGTTGAGCCGGCACTCTTCAACCCGAAGGCATCCGTAAAAAGCAATACGTACCACATGGGGTGATGAATGTTGTCTTCTCTTCATCCTCTCTTGTCATGAAGATCTGGTGGTAGCCTGAGTAGGCGTCGAGGAATGATAACAGATCACACCCGGCTGTGGAGTCAACAATCTGGTCGATGCGCGGCAACGGGAAGGGGTCCTTAGGACAAGCCTTATTAATATCTGTGTAATCAATACACAACCTCCACTTCCCATTCGCCTTGCGCACCACTACCGGATTGGCCAACCACGTCGGGTGGAGCACTCCTCTCACCAAACCTGCCGCTTCCAACTTCCTGATTTCCTCTGTGATGAACTCCTGCCTCTCCAGAGCCTGCTTTCTGACCTTCTTCTTGACGGGCCGCGTGTGGGGGCAGATAGCTAGGTGGTGCTCAATCACCTCCCTGGGAACACCGGGGATGTCGGACGCTTGCCATGCAAACACGTCGACATTTGCCCGCAGGAAGGTGACGAGCGCGCCTTCCTATTTGCTGTCGAGGGTGGAGCCTATGGTGAAGGCCCCTGCCGTGCCATCCTCCCCGACGGGCACCTTCTTGGTCTGCGGCGGCTCGGCTCTGGATCTCTTGCTCTTGTCGGTAGAGCTCTCTGGCACGTCCTCAACGGTAGCACAACAATCCGAGGAGGTGCGCTTGCCGGAGTGGGTGCGATAGGTCTTGTCGGGCTCCTTCATCCCTCCCGGGCCTTCAGCGGCAGGAGCAGGTGCCCTGACGGCAGCTACTGCAACTGCTTTCCGGTAGAGTTGGTCGGGGCAGATCAGCGCATCCTTCTTATCGGAGGGGACGGAGATGATGGCCAACGGCCTGGGCATCTTTAGCATGTTGTAGGCGTAGTGTGACGCCGTCATGAACTTGGCTAGTGCCGGGCGGCCGAGGATCCCGTTGTAGGGCAAGGGGATCTCGGCCACGTCGAAGACGATCCTCTCCGTCCTGTAGTTCAACTCTCCTCCAAATGTCACGGGCAGTGTGACCTTTCCCTTCGGCTGGCTCCTCCCCGGATTGACCCCTTGAAACGTGCCCGTTTCCTCGAGGTCTCCATCAGGGATTTACAACCTTTTGATCATGACAGGCGAGATCAGGTTCAGGCCGGCCCCGCCGTCAACCAACATCTTGTTCACCCTGAGGTTGTGTATCGTTGGTGAGACCAACAATGGCAAACACCCGACCGCGGTAGTGCGGTCAGGGTGGTCCTCGGCGTCAAAGATGAGGGGCATGCTGGACCACTTCAGCGGCTTCTGAGCGTCGAACGACGGCTCTGCTGTTGTAATCTCACGCGCCCACTGCTTGAGCTGGCGGTGATAGGTATGCAGCGAGGCGCCATCATCAACGCACATGGCCTCCGTAGCCTTCTGGAACCCTTGCCCACCAGACTCGTCGTCCTCGTCATGATCATCGTCTTCTTTTTTCTTGTCGCGGCCCTGGGCGGGCCTCTCTTGCTGGTTGTCCTTGCCGGGGCGGCCTCCTTGGCCGCCACGCTTCTTGCCGGATCCCTCAGCACCGTCCTGGTCCTTCTCCCTTTCCCGCCTCTCGTACTCAGCCTTTTGCTTCTCAGCAAGCAGCTCGACTTGTCGGCAGTTCTGGAGGTCGTGGCCCTTGGTGCGGTGGATCTTGCAGTATTGCTTGCCGGAGCTTCTTGGCTTGTCGGTAGCCGCCAAGGCCCGGCAGGCGGCGCACCCGGCAATCTCCTTGTCGGGGGCGTCTGCCTTGACCTTCTTGCCGGCACCGGTATCGTCAGATCCCTCAACGGCAAGCACGGCCTTGCCTTTGCGTTTCCTATTGCGACGCCGGCTCTTCTTCGTCGGGGTGGCGGCGTCTTCATCGGTAGAGTCGGTTTCCGCGCCGGCGTCTTCGCCGGGGTACTTCCTTCCCTCTTCAGCCCGGGCGCACCTATCAGCCACAACGTAGAGCTCGGGCACATCCTTAACCTTGGTCATCGCCAGCTCCTCGTGCATCTTGCGATTGCGCATGTTTTGGTGGAACGCGCTAATCACAGCGGCGGGATGAACATCGGGGATGTTGTACTGCACCCGGCTGAATCTCTGGATGTACTTGCGCAGGGTCTCCCCTTCCTTCTGGGGAATGGCATGCAGATCACTGGCCTGGCCATGAGCTTGGTGGCCTCCTGTGAAGGCGCAAACGAACTCATCACATTGGGCTTGAGCGCCAGCGGGAAATAGTTGGCAAGCACCTTGTCATCGCGAGCCCCAGCAGCCTGCATCGCGATGGTGTAGATGCTGAGGAACTCGGACGGATGGGTCTTGCTAGTGTACTTCTCACCGACGTCGGGCTTGAACGTGCGGTGGGACGGCCACTGGAACTGCCGCAGCTCACGGGTAAAAGCCGGGCAGCCCACCTCGTAAGGTAGGCCGCCGGGCCCCCTGGTGCCGGGTGGTCCATAGCGGGTCCCGCCCGCTTGTCCGACTGGCGGCGCGTTTCGCGCCGGCGCTCGACGGTGGTTCGAGCGTCTTCGTGAGCTCTCTCCCGAAGGACCTGGCGCTGGTCGCGGAGGGTCCGCGGGTCGGACGACGCTATGGAGATGTTATCACAAGCGTCGTCGCGACGGGCCGACGCCCGCGGCGGCTGGCGAGGAGGAGGAGAGTGCACCGTGGCCGCAGCTCCCCCGGTCCTCCCAGTGCCAGCATGTGGTGGCTCGATGGAGCGCCAACCCGAGGGCCCCGCCGGTCGCGGATCGTCTTTGTTTGCGACGGCGACGAGGCTCCGGATGGTGGCCCTCCACTCGTCGAGCTTCTCTGCGGCAGGAGGGAAGTCGAGGAGCAGCTGCGCGTGCGCCAAAGCTTCTGCTGGCGTGGGCGGCGGCGACAGCTGCATGGATCGCGGCGCGCTTCGACTTCTAACTATGTTAGAAGGAGTTCCGTTATGACCCAGCGGATGCGTGCCATTTTCGCCAGCGCTTCGGTGGGCATGCTGAACCCCTTCATCCCGCGGATGACGCACAGGGGTCTTCCCACGGCGGTGCTCAGGGTCACCAGCATGGTGATGCTGCTCGATGCGCACACCATGGGAAGAGCGCGCGGTGGTCGCCAGCATGGGCGTCTTGGAGGTTGCTGCGCCACCTGGAGGTGGCACAACGACACCCCTGGAGGGCCCCGCGCCGCCTGCGGGGGCCCCAGCTCCGTCTTTGGATCTGGCAGCGTGTAGCCGGTCGTCTGGTGCGCGAACGACGCCGCTCGTCAGGCTCTGACTACCAGGGCGATGCTGGTGCTCGCGGACCGCGGCCCGGGTCCTGTTTGCGACCAGTCCACTACCCGCCCGCACGGCACGGGCCGCTCGGCTCCCAACGAGCCGACCGCCGTGGCCGTCTTCTTATTAGGAGCCATGGCGACGAAGAACTGCTAAGCTAGCTACTAGACCAGATTCTCACAATTGCGCCCCCTACCTGGCGCGCCAAAGATGTCGGTGTGGAACGACACCTATTGGATCACAAGAATCCCTACTACAGTTGCCGGGGTGCGGGGTTGCCAGAAGAGCAGGGCTAGTAGACAGCACAAGAATCGTTTACCCAGGTTCGGGCCGCGAGGATGCGTAAAACCCTAGTCCTGCTTTGGTGGGTGTATTTCAGAGAGTTCTTGAGCTCTCGAACTAGCTGTGGTGAGTGCGTGGTTCGAAAGAGCCGAATCCTTCTCCAGTATGCCATGGGCCTCCTTTTATAGTCGGAAGGGGCTGCTACAGTGGCACATAGGAGGTGGAAAGGCGTACAGTGCCTTGAGCTTATCACTCGTATTACAGGACAAGACGCATTTAATGCGTAGCTTAGGTGTCCTCTTGCTTTATCGGGGACGGGGGCGAGGCCCGTCCCGTCCGTCGCCGCTCCTCCTCGCTTCGACACGCGCCTCGGCCAGTGATGCGTGCGGCGCCATGTAGGCAGGCAGGCAGCTGAGGTGGCGCGGTGGTGGAGCCTTCACGAAGATCTGCATGCCGCCACACAGGCGCTCGATGAGTTGGCCTGGGAGCTGCATGTTGCCACGCAGGTACCCGCCCAGCTGGTTGGGCTGGCAGCTACATGTGAACGGCGGTGGAAGCTTGGTTGACGTGGGCCTGGCGGTGGCCCTGCTGGCGTTCTTGGCAAGGGCCTTGCCGGGTGGCCCGGCAAGGGTCTTGCCGTGTGGCCCGGCAAGGGTCTTGCCGTGGCGCGCTGTCGTCCCCGGCAAGGGCCTTGCTGGGGGTCTGGTGGCCTTCCTCGGCAACGATCTTGCCGAGGATCGTCGTCTTCTAATCCTCATCTGATCTTGAATATGTCTTCACAAAGATCTGCATGCCACCACAGAGGGGCCTTCCCGAGCCCTGGCCCCACGTGGATGATGGCATTGGGGACCGTGGGCTCAAGGGTGGCTCGCTCTGTTGGTGTGGGGCGAGCTGCCCCGGCAAGGGTCTTGCCGGGGGAACCTGCTTCGTCCCTCTGCTCTTTGTGGTCTTGGTCTTGGCGTTGCTCTGATCATCTTGGGCTTCGGTCTTACCTTGGCTCACCTCCCCTGTTCTGCTTAGCGTGACCGTAGGCGCGGCTCCGACTACCCGTGCACAGGTAGAGGGGTACAAAAACGCACCCCTCTTTTTGTACAGCGACAATGTGATGTTTATCTTTTATGCATCTTATTTTGCTTAGATCGACGGTAGCATTATAAGATGATCTCTTACTAAATTTCAAGGTATAAGTGTTCTCCCTGAGTATGCACCGTTGCGAAAGTTCGTCGTGCTGAGACACCACGTGATGATCGAGTGTGATAAGCTCTACGTTCACATATAACGGGTGCAAGCCAGTTTTGCACACGCAGAATACTCGGGTTAAACTTGATGAGCCTAGCATATGCAGATATGGCCTCGGAACAATGAGATCGAAAGGTCGAGCGTGAATCATATAGTAGATATGATCAACATAGTGATGTTCACCATTGAAAACTACTCCATCTCACGTGATGATCGGACATGGTTTAGTTGATATGGATCACGTGATCACTTAGATGATTAGAGGGATGTCTATCTAAGTGGGAGTTCTTTAGTAATATGATTAATTGAACTTTAATTTATCATGAACTTAGTACCTGATAGTATTTTGCATGTCTGTGTTGTTCCGTTGAATTTTAATGCGTTCCTAGAGAAAGCTAAGTTGAAAGATGATGGTAGAAACTACACGGACTGGGTCCGTAACTTGAGGATTATCCTCATTGCTGCACAGAAGAATTACGTCCTGGAAGCACCGCTAGGTGCCAAACCCGCTGCAGGAGCAACGCCAGATGTTATGTGCGGTGCCCCTTGGGGCGCACCTAGGAGGCCGGCCTCCTCCCCCTCCTCCACTCCTTTATATACGGGGGAAGGGGGCACCCCATAGACACACAAGTTGATCATTGATCTCTTAGCCGTGTGTGGTGCCCCCCTCCACCATAATCCACCTCGGTCATATCGTCATAGTGCTTAGGCGAAGCCCTGCACTGGTAGCTTCATCATCACCGTCATCACGCTGTCGTGCTGACGAAACTCTCCCTCGAAGCTCTACTGGGTCGTGAGTTCGTGGGACGTCACTGAGCTGAACGTGTGCACATCGCGGAGGTGCCATACGTTCAGTACTAGGATCGGTCGATCGTGAAGACGTACGACTACATTAACCGCGTTGTCATTACACTTCTGCTTTCGGTCTACGAGGGTACGTGGACAACACTCTCCCCTCTCGTTGCTATGCATCAACATGATCTTGCGTGTGCGTAGGAATTTTTTTGAAATTACTACGTTCCCCAACATATACTCCTCCTCCACCAACAAACACATTCCATGACTGGTCCGAAACAACGGGTACCGTCCAACTAACAACAGTCCTGGGGGAGTTTTGTTTGATAAATTTTTATTTGATTTGAGCATGGGACTGGGCACCCCGATTACCAGCCATTTTCTCGTGAATGATGAGCAGAGTCCACTCATCGTGAGAATAACCCACCTAGCATGGAAGATATAGACAGCCCTAGTTGCTACATGAGCGACTCGAGCACACAAAACAGATTATCATTTGAAGGTTTAGAGTTTGGCAGATGCAAATTTACTTGGAATGGCAGGTAAATACCGCATATAGGTAGGTATGGTGGACTCATATGGAATAACTTTGGGTTTATGGAAGTGGATGCACAAGTAGTATTCCCGCTTAGTACAAGTGAATGCTAGAAAAAGACTGGGAAGCGACCAACTAGAGAGTGACAACAGTCACAAACATGCATTGAGATTAGCCAAAATTGAGTGCAAGCATGAGTAGGATATAAATCACCAGGAACATAAATTTCACGGAGGCTACGTTGATTTTGTTTCAACTACATGCGTGAACATGTGCCAAGTCAATCACTAGAATCATTCAATGGAGGATACCATCCTATCATACTACATCATACTCGAATGAAACATGTTTGCAATGACAATTAATTTTTTTGGTTTTCTTAAGGTTTAACAAACACACAAGAAGAAAGCGAGAAAAAGAAATAAACTAACATGGATAATACAATGAAAAAGTATGAACACCGACAACTGGAATGAGTGTGTGAACATGAATGTAATGTCGGTGAGAAATACGTACTCCCCCAAGCTTAGGCTTTTGGCCTAAGTTGGTCTACACCCATGGATCAAAGTAGCCCTCTCCGGTGTACTAAGGAGGATCCTGGGGGTTCCACTGGTTAGCGAGCTCCAGTGGCTCCCATTGATAAATAGACTCCTGATAAGGATCAGGTGATGGCTCTGGCTCAGGAACTAGGGATCACGTTCGCTCCCAGTATGCATGAATGTCCGCAGGCTGATCACATTGGTTGTGGAGGAAGTCAGTGATGCCTGCATTCTCAGCCAAATAATAGAAATCCACATAAATTCCGGCCGCCTCCAAGAATGCATCACATGGCCATTCACACGGCCGAACCTTCGCGGTGCGAGGAAGGTTGTACTTGGGCTTTTCTTCTCTTCATTTTCTTTTTCCTTCAAACCCCGGCTCGAGGAGCCTCTCAACAATCTCCTCATCATTTTCTTCCTCTGAAAATTTCTGAAATTTTTAGCGAATCAAAATAAAGTGAACCAAACTCAACAAAATTGATAGCAACTACTCCTACAAGTGTCTAGAGGCTATATCATGCATCAAAACTACTTTGGACCATATAAATTTGACATGCAAGCTCAAGAAGAAGGTCACCATAGCAGCAAAAATTTGCAATAAATAAAACACTAGAACTAAAACTAATTGGACCAATGGAGGAGTCACATACCGAAGAACAATCCCCCAAAACAGTTTTGCAAATGGAGCTTTGCACAAAGAGATCAAAAATTGCAGCAAAATGAGCTAGAACACGGGTTTGAGCTACAGGATGATTTTTTCTGGAGGAAGACGAAGTGCATGTGTGCTGGAATAAGTGGAGGGGACCCACGTGGGACCCACAGGATAGGGGGGTGCGCCCTCCACCCTTGTGGGCCTCTCGTGCACCCCCTTGGTGTGTTATTAGTGCTAGAAATTCTCAAATATTCTATAAAAAAATCATACTAAATTTTCAGGGCATTTGGAGAACTTTTATTTTTGAGACATTTTTTATTGCACGGATAATTCAGAAAACAGACAGAAAATACAATTTTTGCTTTATTTATTCTAAATATCAGAAAGTAAAAGATAGGTACAGAAAGTTGTGCTTTCTAAATTCATCCATCTCATGCCCATCAAAAGGAATCCATTAACAAGGTTGATCAAGTCTTATTAACAAACTTCTTCCGAATGACATGAAACCGGAGAATTTTCGAATAACACTAGGTTACCTCAACGGGGATATGCATGTCCCCAACAATAAGAATATCATATTTCTTTTTGACATTAGGAAGAGGGAATTCAAAGCCTCCAATAGTAATAGTTGAAAATTTTCTAATAGAATTGATACTATGCACTTGAGGTTGTTTCTTCGGAAAGTGTACCGTATGCTCATTACCATTAACATGAAAAGTGACATTGACTTTGTTGCAATCAATAACAGCCCCTGCGGTATTCAAAAAGGGTCTACCAAGGATGATCGACATACTGTCGTCCTCGGGAATATCAAGAATAACAAAGTCCGTTAAGATAGTAACGTTTGCAACCACAACAGGCACATCCTCACAAATACCGATGGGTATAGCAGTTGATTTATCAACCATTTGCAAAGAAATCTCAGTAGGTGTCAACTTATTCAAATCAAGTCTACGATATAAAGAGAAAGGCATAACACTAATACTGGCTCCCAGATCACATAAAGCAGTTTTAACATAGTTTCTTTTAGTGGAGCATGGTATAGTTGGTACCCCTGGATATCCTAGTTTCTTTGGTATTCCACCCTTAAAAGTATAATTAGCAAGCATGGTGGAAATTTCAACTTCCGGTATCTTTCTTTTATTAGTGACAATATCTTTCATATACTTAGCATAAGGAGGCATTTTAAGCATATCAGTCAAACGCATACGCAAGAAGATAATCATTTCAGCAAAGCGCTCAAAATCCTCAGCATCCTTTTTCTTGGATGGCTTAGGAGGAAAGGGCATGGGTTTCTGAACCCATGGCTCTCTTTCTTTACCATGCTTCCTAGCAACAAAGTCTCTCTTATCATAACGTTGATTCTTTGATTGTGGGTTATCAAGATCAACAGCAGGTTCAATCTCTACATCATTATCATTACTAGGTTGAGCATCAACATGAACATCTTCATTAACATTATCACTAGGTTCATGTTCATCACCAGATTGTGTCTCAGCATCAGAAATAGAAATATCATTGGGATTCTCAGATGTATCTATAACAGGTTCACTAGAAGCATGCAAAGTCCTATCAGTTTTCTTCTTCTTTTTATTAGAAGGACTAGGTGCATCAGTATTAATTCTCTCAGAATCTTGCTCAACTCTCTTAGGATGGCCCTCAGGATACAAAGGTTCCTGGGTCATTTTACCACCTCTAGTCATAACCCTAACAACATTATCATCATTCTTACTATTCAACTCATTGAGAAAATCATCTTGTGCCTTAAGTACTTGTTCTACTTGAGTTGTAACCATGGAAGCATGTTTACTAATAAGCTTAAGATCATTAACAGTTCTACTCATATAATCACCCAAGTGGTCAAGCATGTAAGCATTTTGTTTCAATTGTCTACTAACATAAGCATTGAAGTTTTCTTGTTTAACAATAAAATTATCAAACTCATCCAAGCATTGACTAGCAGACTTATTATGAGGAATATTGCCTTCATCAAATCAATGGAGAGAGCTTACCTCTACTACCTGTGTTGGGTTATCAAGACCATGTATATCTTCAATAGGCGGTAAATTCTTAAGATCTTCAGCTTTAATACCTTTTTCTTTCATAGATTTCTTTGCCTCTTGCATATCTTCACGAATGAGAAATAGACTACCTATTTTCTTCGGAGTTGGCTTAGGAGTTGGTTCAGGAAGTGTCCAATCATTATCATTACTCAATATATTATTCAATAGCAATTTAGCCTGCTCAACAGTTCTTTCCCTAAAAACACAACCATCACAACTATCTAGGTGGTCCCTAGAAGCATCGGTTAGTCCATTATAAAAGATATCAAGTATTTCATTTTCTTGAGAGGATGATCAGGCAAAGCATTAAGTAATTGGAGAAGCCTCCCCCAAGCTTGTGGGAGACTCTCTTCTTCAGTTTGCACGAAGTTAAATATTTCTTGTAAGGCAGCTTGTTTCTTATGAGCAGGGAAATATTTTTAAGAGAAGTAGTAAATCATATCCTGGGGACTACGCACACAACCAGGAGCAAGAGAATTAAACCATATCTTAGCATCACCCTTTAATGAGAAAGGAAACAACTTAAGAATATAGTAATAGCGAATTTATTCCTCGTGAGCAAATAGGTGGCTATATCATTCAATTTAGTAAGATGTGCCACAATAGTTTCAGATTCATAACCATAGAAAGGATCAGATTCAACCAAAGTAATTAACTCGGGACCGATAGAGAATTCATAATCCTTATCAGTAACAAAGATAGGTGAAGTAGCAAACTCAGGATCATACTGCATTCTAGCATTCAAAGACTTTTCTTTCAGCTTAGCTAATAGTTACTTAAGTTCATCTCTATCATTACAAGCAAGAAAGTCTAGCAGTTTCCTCATCCACAATATAACCCTCAGGTACCACAGGTAATTCATATCTAGGGGGAGAATCATAATCTTCAGTTTCAATAATATCATAAGTTTTAGTAATTTCATTCTCTCTAACCCTAGAAAGTTGTTCATCAAGAAATTCACCTAGTGGCACAGTATTATCAAGCAAAGAAGTAGTATCAGCATAAGCATCATTCATAGCAAAAGTGACATCATCAATAACATGCAACATATCAGAATCAATAGCAGGTATAGTTGTCGCAAGTTTACTGAAAACAGGAGGTGAATCAAGTGCAGAGCTAGATGGCAGTTCCTTACCTCCCCTCGTAGTAGAGGGATAGATCTTGGTTTTGTTGTCTTTCAGATTCCTCGTAGTGATCAACAGATATAAATCACGAGGCAGAACCTTGGCGGAACCAATCTAGGGCTCCGGCAAAGCTGTTCTGCCAGGGAAATTTCCCTCCGGGAGGGGGAAATCATCGCCATCGTCATCACCAACGATCCTCTCATCGGGAGGGGGTCAATCTCCGTCAACATCTTCACCAGCACCATCTCCTGTCAAACCCTAGTTCATCTCTTGTATCCAATCTTTGTCCCAAAGCCTCAGATTGGTACCTGTGGGTTGCTAGTAGTGTTGATTACTCCTTGTAGTTGATGCTAGTTGGTTTATTTGGTGGAAGATCATATGTTCAGATCCTTTATGCATATTAATACCCCTCTGATTATGAACATGAATATGATTTGTGAGTAGTTACGTTTGTTCCTGAGGACATGGGAGAAGTCTTGCTATTAGTAGTCATGTGAATTTGGTATTCGTTCGATATTTTGATGAGATGTATGTTGTCTTTCCACTAGTGGTGTTATGTGAACGTCGACTACATGACACTTCACCATTGTTTGGGCCTAGAGGAAGGCATTGGGAAGTAATAAGTAGATGATGGGTTGCTAGAGTGACAGAAGCTTAAACCCTAGTTTATGCGTTGCTTCGTAAGGGGCTGATTTGGATCCATATGTTTCATGCTATGGTTAGGTTTACCTTAATACTTCTTTTGTAGTTGCAAATGATTGCAATAGGAGTTAATCATAAGTGTGATGCTTGTCCAAGGAAGGGCAGCACCCAAGCACCGGTCCACCCACATACCAAATTATCAAAGTAACGAACGCGAATCATATGAGCATGATGAAAAGTAGCTTGACGATAATTCCCATGTGTCCTCGGGAGCGTTTTCCTTCATATAAGAGTTTGTCCAGGCTTGTCCTTTGCTACAAAAAGGATTGGGCCACCTTGCTGCACCTTGTTTACTTTTATTACTTGTTACCCGTTACGATTTATCCTATCACAAAACTATCTGTTACCGATAATTTGAGTGCTTGTAGAGAATACTTGCTGAAAACCACTTGTCATTTCCTTCTGCTCCTCGTTGGGTTCGACACTCTTACTTATCGAAAAGGCTATGATAGATCCCCTACACTTGTGGGTCATCAAGACTCTTTTCTGGCGCCGTTGCCGGGGAGTGAAGCGCCTTTGGTAGGTGGAATTTGGTAAGGAAAATTTTATATAGTGTGCTGAAATTTACTATCACTTGTTACTATGGAACATAATCCTTTGAGGGGCTTGTTCGGGGTATCTTCACCCCGACCAGTAGAGCAAAGAGTTGCTCCTCAACCTACTGAAAATGTTTACTTTGAAATGCCTTTGGGTATGATAGAGAAACTTCTAGTTAATCCTTTTACAGGAGATGGAACATTACATCCCGATTTGCACCTAATCTATGTGGATGAAGTTTGTGGATTATTTAAGCTTGCAGGTATGCCCGAGGATGTTATCAAGAAGAAGGTCTTCCCTTTATCTTTGAAGGGAGAGGCATTGACATGGTTTAGGCTATGTGATGATATGGGATCATGGAACTACAACCGATTGAAATTGGAATTTCATCAGAAGTTTTATTCTATGCATCTTGTTCATCATGATCATAATTATATATATAATTTTTGGCCTCGCGAAGGAGAAAGCATCGCTCAAGCTTGGGGGAGGCTTAAGTCAATGTTATATTCATGCCCCAATCATGAGCTCTCAAGAGAAATGATTATTCAAAAAATTTATGCTCGGCTTTCTCTCAATAATCGCTCCATGCTCGATACTTCTTGTACTGGCTCGTTTATGATGAAGACTATTGAATTCAAATGGGATTTATTGGAAAGAATTAAACGCAACTCTGAAGATTGGGATCTCGACGAAGGTAAGGAGTCAGGTATAACACCTAAGTTTGATTGTGTTAAATCTTTTATGGATACCGATGTTTTCCGTGTATTTAGCACTAAATATGGACTTGACTCTGAGATAGTAGCTTCTTTCTGTGAATCCTTTGCTACTCATGTTGATCTCCCTAAGGAGAAGTGGTTTAAATATAATCCTCCCATTGAAGTAAAAGATTTGCACCTATTAAAGTTGAAGAAAAGACTATCACTTATAGTGATCCTGTTGTTCCTCCTGCTTATATTGAGAAACCACCTTTCCCTGTTAGAATAAAGGATTATGCTAAAGCTTCAACTGTGGTCAACAAAAGTAATATTAGGACACCCAAACCCCCTGAGCAAATTAAAGTTGAACCTAGTATTGCTATGGTTAAAGATCTATTGGCTGCTAATATTGATGGGCATGTTATTTACTTCTGCAATGAAGCTGCTAGAATTGCTAGACCTGATACTAAAAATAAAAATAGACCTGTTGTAGGCATGCCTGTTATTTCTATTAAAATAGGAGATCATTGTTATCATGGCTTATTTGATATGGGTGCTAGTGCAAGTGCAATACCTCATTCCTTATACAAAGAAATTATGCATGATATTGCACTTGCTGAGATAGAAGAAATTGATGTTACAATTAAGCTTGCCAATAGAGATACTATTTCACCAGTTGGGATTGTTAGAGATGTTGAAGTCTTGTGTGGGAAAGTTAAATATCCTGCTGATTTTCTTGTTCTTGGTTCCCCACAAGATAACTTTTGTCCCATTATATTTGGTAGACCCTTCTTGAATACTGTTAATGCTAGGATAGGCTGCGAAAAAGATATTGTTACTGTTGGTTTGGGGGATATGTCTCATGAGTTTAACTTAGCTAAATTTTGTAGACAACCACGTGATGAGGAATTGCCTAGTAAAGATGAAATTATTGGTCTTGCTTCTGTTGCCGTGCCTCCTAATGATCCTTTAGAACAATATTTGCTAGACCATGAAAATGATATGTTTATGAATGAAAGAAGGGAAATAGATGAGGTATTCTTCAAACAGGGACCTATTTTTAAACACAACTTGCCTGTTGAAATCCTAGGGGATCCTCCTCCACCCAAGGGTGATCCTGTGTTTGAGCTTAAACCATTACCTGATACTCTTAAATATGCTTATCTTGATGAGAAACAGGTATATCCTGTTATTATTGGTGCTAACCTTTTAGAGCATGAAGAAAAGAAATTATTGAAAACTCTGAACAAGCACCGTGCTGCTATTGGATATACTCTTGATGATCTTAAGGGCATTAGTCCCACTCTATGCCAGCAGAAAATAAAATTGGAGAAAGACGCTAAACCAGTTGTTGATCACCAACGACGGTTAAATCCTAAGATGAAAAAAGTGGTACGGAAAGATATACTAAAGCTTCTGGAGGCAGGTATAATTTATCCCGTTGCTGATAGTCAGTGGGTAAGCCCTGTCCATTGTGTCCCTAAGAAAGGAGGTATTACCGTTGTTCCTAATGATAAAGATGAATTGATCCCGCAAAGAATTGTTAAAGGTTATAGGATGGTAATTGATTTCCACAAATTAAATAAAGCTACCAAAAAGGATCATTACCCTTTAACTTTTATTGATCAAATGCTAGAAAGATGATCCAAACATACACATTTCTGCTTCCTAGATGGTTATTCTGGTTTCTCTCAAATACATGTGTCAAAAGAGGATCAAGAAAAGACCACCTTTACTTGTCCTTTTGGTACCTTTCCTTATAGACATATGCCTTTTGGTTTATGCAATGCACCTGCTACCTTTCAAAGATGCATGATGGCTATATTCTCTGATTTTTGTGAAAAGATTGTTGAGGTTTTCATGGATGATTTCTCCGTTTACGGAACTTCTTTTGATGATTGCTTGAGCAACCTTGATCGAGTTTTGCAGAGATGTGAAGAAACTAATCTTGTCTTGAATTGGGAAAAGTGCCACTTTATGGTTAATGAAGGTATTGTCTTGGGGCATAAAATTTCTGAAAGAGGTATTGAAGTTGATAAAGCCAAAGTTGATGCTATTGAAAAGATGACGTGTCCCAAGGATATTAAAGGTATAAGAAGTTTCCTAGGTCATGCCAGTTTTTATAGGAGGTTCATTAAGGACTTCTTTAAAATCTCCAGGCCTCTGACTAATCTCTTACAAAAAGATATTCCTTTTGTATTTGATGATGATTGTGTAGAAGCATTTGAAATACTTAAGAAAGCTTTGATTTCTGCATCTATTGTTCAGCCACCTGATTGGAATTTACCCTTTGAAATTATGTGTGATGCTAGTGATTATGCTATAGGTGTTGTTCTAGGACAAAGAGTTGATAAGAAATTAAATGTTATCCAATATGCTAGTAAAACTCTAAACAGTGCCCACAGAAATTATGCTACTACTGAAAAAGAATTTTTAGCAGTTGTATTTGCTTGTGATAAGTTCAGACCTTATATTGCTGATTCTAAAGTAAGTGTTCACACTGACCATGCTGCTATTAAATATCTTATGGAAAAGAAAGATGCTAAACCCAGACTTATTAGATGGGTTCTCTTGCTACAAGAATTTGATTTGCATATTATTGATAGAAAGGGAGCTGAGAACCCCGTTGCAGACAACTTGTCTAGGTTAGAGAATGTTCTTGATGACCCACTACCTATTGATGATAGTTTTCCTGATGAACAATTAGCTGTCATAAATGCTTCTCGCACTACTCCATGGTATGCTGATTATGCTAATTATGTTGTTGCTAAATTTATGCCACCTAGTTTCACATACCAGCAAAAGAAAAAGTTTTTCTATGATTTAAGACATTACTTCTGGGATGACCCACACCTTTATAAAGAAGGAGTAGATGGTGTTATTAGATGTTGTATACCTGAGCATGAATAGGAACAGATCCTACGCAAGAGTCACTCCGAGGCTTATGGAGGACACCACGCTGGAGATAGAACTGCACATAAGGTATTGCAATCCGTTTTTTATTGGCCTACTCTCTTCAAAGATGCCCGTAAGTTTGTCTTATGTTGTGATGAATGTCAAAGAATTGTGTCGGATCACGGGTTCCGACAAAACCCTTAAGGTTCGAACTCTGGGGTGCGCGCGAAGTTCTTTCCCTCCTACCGATCCACGCCCTAGCTTGCTAAGATCTCGCGGACGAACTCAACGAACTCAGAACACAAGAGACACAAGATTTATACTGGTTCGGGCCACCGTTGTGGTGTAATACCCTACTCCAATGTGGTAGTGGTGGATTGCCTCTTGGGCTGATGATGAACAGTACAAGGGGAAGAATAGCCTCCTGAAGTTGAGGTGTTCTTGTGCTTGATGTGTGGCTAAGGATCAGATGAGATGCCTCTGAATGAGTCATCCCCTACGGTGGTGGCTAGTTCAATTATATAGGCCCTGGTCCTCTTCCCAAATATTGAGCGGGAAGGGAGCCAACAACGGCCAATTTGAAAGGGGACAACTAGTACAGCTTATCCTGACAAAAGCGGTCTTCGCCTGCAAAAGGCTCTGGTGGTGACGCCGCCTTGGGCTCCATGGTGACCTCCGTCTTGCCGTCCTGCTGGTCTCGGTCTCGTTGCACTAATATGGAAACCTTTGCTTGACGCCTCGGTACTCCGCGCCTGCGCTTGCCTCCTTAGCACCAAAGAGGAAACAAGGACGCTGCGCGCGCTGGCGCCCGCCTGATCTTGATCGTCATGGCTCACGTCATGAGAACCTCGCGAGGTTTGCCTTGCCTTGATCTCTCTGCCCCTCGTGAGCCAACCTGGTGAGGCCGCTCCTGAGGAGGTCTTGTGTCGCCCGCCTCGCGAGGGTTTGGAATGCCTTGTTGATGAAGATGGGCCGTACAGGCCTGCTAGCACAGCCACACCGTGGACCGCAGGCAGGCAAGTCTGGGGACCCCCGTTCCCAGAACACTGATAGTAGCCCCCAAGACCAAGGCGCGCTCGGGCTTGGCTTTGAGGCGAAGCCAAGGGTCAAGTGCGGAGCGCCGTGGGCCCAAAAAGCATGCGGCCTTGGTCGACGCGTGGCGGTTGATTGGACGTGGGCGTCTCCGCTTCCCCACGCTGCCTCGGCAACTGCCCGACTTGACAAGTCCCTACAACATGCAAGGGAAAACCATCATTACCTGTGATCGTGGGAGGCACTGGTTGGCCTTCTCCTGCTATAAATGGGGAGAGGGGCAAAGCCCCCGTCGTCCATCTCTTCCCAGTCCGCTTGCTTCTTCCTCCTTGCTCCTCTGCTAGCAAAAATGGCACCGTCGAAGAGGTTCTCTGCCGCGGAGAAGGGGAAGGCCCCCCGCGTGGGGTCCGGCTCCCCTATGCCCAAGCGTGGACGCGGCCGTCCCCGTAAGCACACCGTGACCCCCCGCTCTTGGGGTGGTGCCGCTGCGCGTGGCAGCGGTCGCTTCGGTCGCGGCAGCCCCGTCGATGAAAGGAGACGCGCCGTGGTTGCGTGGCCTCCCCGGCCGCGCTTCCACTCGGCTGAGGTGCTGCCGGAGTTTGTTGTCTGGTCGGAGGATCTGACCGGCAACTGGCTTCAGCTTCCGCGTTTCTTTGCCAACGAGCTGCCGGCCTCCGGTCCAGGTGGGCTCTGGCTGCAGTCGGATGGTTGCTGCAGCAGGGCTTCTTGGGTTGTGGTCGAGGTATCCGTCGTGGGCAACATAGCTCTGGCCTGCGGTTGGCAGATGTTCGCCCGCGCGTGCGGCCTGGGCAGGCAGTGCACCCTCCATTTCAAGTACGACGGTGATGCGACCCTCTACGTGAGGGTGTTTGGGGAAGATGGTCGCCGCGCTGGGTGCTGCCCCGAGGTGAACGACGGCGAGGAGGTGCTCAGCCTTGGCGACGGCCGCGATGAGGGCGAGGGCCGGCCCGCCAGCCGCGCCTCATCCAGCTATGGTGGCTCTTCTCTCGGTGACAGCTCCAGCAGCGGCGGCTATGACCAGCCGCCACGCTGCCGCGCTCGCTTCGAAGGTGGTAGCGGGTCGCCTCGTCGCCGCGCCTCCGTGAAGCGCGAGGAGGGATCCGACTAAGCTCGGGACATCGCCAAGGGCCTGCCCCTGTGGACCGCTGTAGGGCGAGCGCCGCTTTTGTTTTGTTCTTCTTTTCCTTCCTGCATCAAGAATGAAACCAGTATGGGCCCGGAGGGGCGTGTATCGAACTATGATTCCTCAATCATTATGCTATGCTTGTTGTTTCCGTGCTGTTTCGTTATTTTGTGCAGAGATAACTTAGCTTGGCGAGTTCGGGGCGGCCTCCTCTCCACGAGGCACCTGTTTCCTCGTGCCCGTCTTGACTTAGTGGTCGCTCAGGAACTGCAGAAATTTCGTTAGGAAGCTCGCTAGGAGACTTATCGTTCACCCAAACCTAGATCCAGCACTTCGTATCGCGGTACCCGAGGGGCATGGATTAGGAGAGATGCACTAGCTTGTGGGCTCGAACGAGGGTGCCTCGCGAGAAAGCAGACGGAAGGCAGAGAGAAGGAAAAGCGCTCGCGAGGGCACCTGCCTAGCCCCCTCGCGAGGTATGCGAGAGAGAGAACGCAAGTGAACTGAAGTCAGAAACAGCGGCAAAAGGCGACGGAACCAAATCAACAAGGAACACTAGAAGCAAACTTCGATTAAAAGAAGGGGAGCCAACTGCGGAAAGCAAATGAAAAAGCCGCGTCCGGCACCTAGTCTAGTCTTCAAGTCTTCTCACCAGCGCGGAGCTAAGTGCTGCCACTAAGACGTGGGAGGGAGCCCCCGAGGCCCGAGGGCGGCACTCCTGAGACCCCAAGGCATGTACAGCCCCACTCATTATTATGTGAGAGTGTCATGGGCGGCGATTCTTCACAGGCACCGGGCCTTCTTCACAGGCACTTGGCCTTTCTTCACAGGCGTTGGGCCTTGCTTCATGGGTAGAACTTCTGGAGGTGCTGGATGTTCCAGGCGTTCTGGATGGGCACCCCGTCCTGCGTCTCCAGGCATGCGGCACCAGGCCTGGAGACATGGACGACCTTGAACGGGCCCTCCCACATAGGTGAGATCTTGTGCAACCCTTCCCTGGAGAGGACCCGCCTCAGGACGAGGTCGCCCGCCTCGAGCGTCCTGGAGCGGATGTTGCGGCAGTGGTATCGCCGCAACGCCTGCTGGTAACTTGCCGCCCTCAGTGCGGCTTCGCGGCGACATTCCTCCCCCAGCACGAGGTCCATCCCCCGCGTGGCGTCCTGCTACGTTTCATCAAACGCCAGGACCTGTGCGGAGCGATGCTTGACTTCGTGAGGGAGGACCGCTTCGGCTCCGTAGACGAGGAAGAACGGGGTCTCGCCCGTCGGCTTGGTGGCGGTGGTGCGGATGGACCAAAGCACGGACTGGAGCTCGTCGTGCCAGCCCCTGCCGTAGGCCTCGAGCTTCTTCTTGAAGGTCCTGGTCTTGAGGCCCCTCAGGACCTCTGCGTTGGCGCGTTCGGCCCGACCATTGCTCCTGGGGTGCGCCACCGAAGCGTAGCAGATCAGCGTTCCAAGGTTAGCACAATATGTTTTGAAGAGGTTACTAGTGAACTGCGAGCTGTTGTCGGTGATGATGCGGTTGGGGACCCTGTCGGATCACGGGTTCCGGCAAAACCCTCAAGGTTCGAACACTGGGGTGCACGCAAAGATTTCCTCCCTACCGATCTACGCCCTAGCTCGCTAAGATCTCGCGGACGAACTCGATGAACTCACAACACAAAGACACAAGATTTATACTGGTTCGGGCCACCGTTGTGGTGTAATACCCTACTCCAGTGTGGTGGTGGATGGATTGCCTCTGGGGCTAATGATGAACAGTACAAGGGGAAGAACAGCCTCCTGAGGTTGAGGTGTTCTTGTGCTTGGCGAACTTGTGTGCGTGAGATGCCTCACAATGGGTTGTCTCTGAGATGTCTCTACTATGGTGGCTAGTTCTACTTATATAGGCCCTGGTCCTCTCCCCAAATATTGAGCGGGAAGGGAGCCAACAACGGCCAATTTGAAAGGGGACAACTAGTACAGCTTATCCTGACAAAAGCGGTCTTCGCCTACGAAAGGCTCTGGTGGTGACGCCGTCTTGGGCTCCATGGTGACCTCCGTCCTGCCGTCCTGCTGGTCTTGGTCTCGTTGCATGAATATGGAAACCTTTGCTTGATGCCTCGGTACTCCGCGCCTGCGCTTGCCTCCTTAGCACCAAAGAGGAAACAAGGACGTTGCGTGCGCTGGCGCCCGCCTGATCTTGATCGTCATGGCTCACGTCACGAGAGCCTCGCAAGGTTTGCCTTGCCTTGATTTCTCTGCTCCTCGCGAGGCAGCCTAGTGAGGCCGCTCCCGAGGAGGTCTTGTGTCGTCCGCCTCACAAGGCTTGGCCCCTCGCGAGGGTCTTGAATGCCTTGTTGATGAAGATGGGCCATACAGGCCTGCTAGCATAGCCACGCCGTGGGCCGCAAGCAAGCAAGTCTGGGGACCCCCGTTCCCAGAACACCGACAATAGCACGCGGGCCCAAGGCGCGCTCGGGCTTGGCTTCGAGGCGAAGCCAAAGGTCAAGCGCGGAGCGCCGCGGGCCCCAAGAGCCTGCGGCCTTGGTCAACGCGTGGCGGTTGATTGGACGTGGGCGTCTCCGCTCCCCCACGCTGCCTCGGCAACTGCTCGACTTGACAAAAGGCTGGCGCAGACAACACTTGCCTTCACTGTTCCCTTTCGCCTTGCCTCAGATCCCCTTTCTCGCTCCTCGCTGCCGATACCTCCAGATCTGCTCCAATCTTGCTCTGCATCTGCGACCAATGGCGCCGCGCAAGGTCAAGCCCTCCTCGGCACCGACTTGGTACGCGCCTGCTCTCGATGCGCCCAATGTCTTGGAGAAGTGCCTCGCCTCCACACGTTTGCTGACGGCGGGGGAGAGCAATGAATGGGGGAAGACGGAGCTCCAGCTTGCCTCCGACGTTCCGGAGCCTGAGGGAACCACCTTCTTCCCCTTCTTCACGAGCAGCATCACTGCCGGGTTGGTTGCCCCCTTTTCTGATTTCTTTTTCGAGGTCCTTGACCACTTCGGGCTGCAGGCGCTGCATCTCCATCCCAACTCTATCCTCCTCTTGTCCATCTTCGCCTACTATTGCGAGGCGTATCTGGGCGTGATGCCGTTCGTGGCTCTTCTGCGCCACTTCTTCTTTCTTCGCGTCAGTGATGGACACATCTCTGGGTGCGCCAATTTCATCGCATCCGGCAAGGCCAACTCGATCTCGAACACCGGGAAGAGGGCCGACAACATTTGGGCCAAATTGGTCATGATGGACGCCAACTGCGTCCACCCGCACTTGGCATTGCCGATGGAGGCACCACAGTCTAACAAGGGGTGGCCTCGTGCAGAGCTCACCGACGAGCGGGCATCGTCGACGTTGGCGCAGATGCAGACCGACCTGAAGCCGGGCAACACGAAGGCGGCAAAGGTCACAGGAGCCATGCTCCTGAGGTAATTCCTGATGTTGCACGTCGCCCCGCTCCAGGCGTGTGCGCGCCCCTTGTGGAGGCTTGGAGATGAAGAAGACAGGATCCGCCTGAGGCCGGGGGGCCTGCCTAACAATGAGTTGACTGCTGTCCTGCGCCTCCTGGTTGGGGACAACCAGGTGTACCCGCCGAGGGCCTTCACTCCTTTGTTCCATCGCAAGGACTGGGAGCCAATCGTTGTCTCCAGGCCGACCTTCGATGCGCGCGGGCTGGTGCCGCCCACACCCGCCGGAGGTCCTGCAACGCCGAAGCCGGTGGAGCTGTCTTCTGACGAGTCCCGCGGGAGGGGGAAGAGGAGATGGACTCGGAGACGACCCCCGAGGAAATGGGGGAGACCTCTCCCTTGAGCAAGGTCGAGATCCTCCGCGCCCTGCCAGACGACGCCGAGATCGACGCCCGCCAGGGGGAGGGGGAGTTGCCTCTCATCCCAACACGGGGCAGGTCATCGCTGGTCTCCCGGGATGCTGTCTCTGCCTTGATACCACCCGGAACCACCTCCAGTCCTTCTGCTGCGCCGTCTTCTGCTCCTGGAGCCCGTGCGCCTACTCCTCAGGCTCCGACACTTTTAGGATTCAGGCTCCCCAAGCGGAAAGTGGACTATGTCGCGGTGGATCAGTAAGTGTTTCGAGCTTTGTCATGCTTCTGCTTATACTTGTTATTTCTTGACGTTCACCCTTGGTTGATCAGGCCGGTGCCTTCGGTGAAGAAACGGAAGGAGGACACGGCGGCCGCGCCCCCCTGGGCAGAGAAAGGAGGTGGCAACACTCGCACCTCCCCAGCCGGTCGCCCTCGCGAGGCCAAGAGAGACATCATCGGGAGGAGTCAGCCCCCATGGCCACGCTGGCTCCGGAAGTGCCGGCACCTGGCTCGGCTGATGAGGTCCCAAGGGCTCTGGAGCCCTTGATCTCCCATGCCCAGGTAACGACGTCGCCCCCTCCTTCTGCCGCGCTCATGGCCCCAGGTTCTTCCGCTTCCTCTGTCATCTTGGAGCGCGCCCTTTCGGAGATGGCCCAGCTGCGGGAAGATCTCCTGAGCGCGGACCCGCGTCTAGTGGGCGGGTGCCTGGAGCTGGCCTCCGGCTGGCTTCATTCTGATGCGGCGGTCCGGGCGACGCTGAACCAGGCCGCGACAGCCTCCGAGGAGGAGATGCGGGCCACCGCAAAAGCTGGGGCCGATCGTGAGGCGGCGCTGGAGGACGCCAAGGCCGCTCGCAACCGCTGCCGGGTGCTGGAGGACGAGTTGAAGAGTCTGCGTGACCAACATGCCGAAGAAACCCGTGGCCGCCAAGCGAAGGAGGAGGAGATGAAGGCTCGAGAGGACGCCATCAGGAGCCGCGACGCCGAGCTGGTGGAGCTGGCGAAGGCGCAGGCTGCGGAGCGCAGCCAGCTGGAGGCACTGGAGCAGAAGACGAAGGCGAGGGAGGCCGATCTCGACGCCAAGGCGAAGGTCCTGGCCGAAGACCGTGTGGCCTTCTCGCTTCTTGAGAAGAGGTCGAGCGTGACGCTGAAGTCGCTGTACGAGAAGGGCTTGGAGAAGCCGCTGACCACCGATGAGGATGGCCCTGCTCAGCTGCTTCCTCACTTGGTGAAGGCGCTTGAGGAAGTCATGGAGGGCATCAGTCCCATCACTGAGGCAGAGGCTCGCGTCCTTTCTTCAGCTGCGCTGACGCGTGTCTTCAGTCATATGTACCTTCGTGACCCCAATGCTCGTCTCGACGAGCTGCTGGAGCCTGTAGCTGATGAGCACTACGCGGCTGTGCGCCGCAGCCGTGAAAGGTCAGGTGGAGGCCTTGCTGAAGAAGTTTCGCGGCTTCGTCACCGCGTCCTCAACCGGTGATGCCACCGATCCTACGGCTGGCGGTGCAGGTGAAGGCGATGCTACCAAGGGAGGAGCACCTTCTGTGGGCGGTGGCGGTGTCCAGGAATGACCTGCGGCGGCCTTCCTGTTTTGTTCCTGCAATATGCATCAGGCCTCGTGGAGTCGTTAAAACTTTCATTTGATATTGTGAGGACAATATGACTTGTAATATTTGCTTCGGGATTTTGCGATTTTCTTCCTATTTGCTTTGTGTTCTGCGTCGGCAGAGCCCGGCCCCGCGCATACCTCAACCGCCGTTGTGCCGACCGGAGACCAGGACGGACCAAGGAGTGAGGGGCTACATGACCAGTTAGGCTCCTGAGTCGCGATGCTCAGGAGTCCCCCTTGACGCGTAAACAACTTATAGGGAGAGTACGCGAGGATAGGTTAATGTTCTACGTCGGCAGAGCCCGGACCCACGCATACCTCAACCGCCGTTGGGCCGACCGGAGATCAGGATGGACCAAGGAGTGAGGGGCTACGTGACCAGTTAGGCTCCTGAGTCGCGATGCTCAGGAGTCCCCCTTGACGTGCAAACAATCTCTATACCTTTGCCCTCGCTGAGGCTCGGCTCGGGAGGGGCGTGCGACGACCAGGTCCGGGAGACCTGGTTGGGTGGCGTGCGCTTGGGCGTGACCCGAGCGCAGCCCCCAGGTCCGGGAGACCTGGTTGGGTGGCGTGCGCTTGGGCGTGACCTGAGCGCAGCCCCCAGGTCCGGGAGACCTGGTTGGGTGGCGTACGCTTGGGCGTGACCCGAGCGCATCCCCCGTGCCCAGCCCCCTCGCGCGGACGCTGAGCTCTGGGGCTCCTTGAGGTTGGTACGACCGTGAAGCCTCCCTCAGTTGTTTATCACCAGCGCGGAGCATAGTGCTTCCGCTTGTGCACGGGCATAGACGCTCCTTGGCAGTGTCGACGGCCAGCGCGGAGCATGGTGCTTCCACTTGTGCGTGGGAGGGGGGCTCCCTCTGAGGAGAGCCCCCGGGGCGTGTACAGCCCCGCCCTGACACGTGTCTTGCACGGCAGGGCTAGACGAGGTGTATCTGGGCACTCGTGAGCCAGCGCGGGACTCACGAGGCCCTACCTCAAGGCGGGTTGCGCCTGGTCTTGGGTCTTTGATAGCTGTGTGTTCCCGCAAGACGGTTAGGTATAAGTGCTCTACGTCCTCAGGTCCCGGCCCTCGAGCGAGCTCAGCCGCCGCTGGTATGCCAGGTCACGATGCCGTGGTCAAGGCCAGGGGGTGAGGGCTGGAGAGCCAGTAAGAGCTCCTGATTCGCGATGCTCAGGAGCCCCCCTTTTAACGCACAAGCGAATTGCATGAGAAAGGGGTGGACCCGTGGCAGGTGGCAATCGAGCTGGTGGTAATCACAGGTAGATTACACATGAAAGGCAGATCAGCTTGGGTAAATGCAACAAGATACATGCCACTGGGTCAGGCCCGAGCGCTTGGGGATGATGCAGCCCGAGGGGCACCCCCAGCAAGGTAAGCTAAAGACATGAAGAAAAAGGGATACGTGCCATAGGGACGAACCCACGCGGCCTGGGAATGATGCAGCCCGAGGGGCGCTCCCAGCTGAATGAACTTGGAAAATGTCACCTGGTTCTGATGATGAAGAGATGTCGTGGCAGCTGAAGGTACACGGCGAAGGGATTGCTCCTCATGAGCCACCGGGGCCCGGAGCCTCGGGAGGCTCTGGGGGCTCAGGTGGTTCCCTGAGGACTGTCTCCATCTCTGCCAGGACGTCGTGGTGCCTGGCCTCTTGAGCCGCCAGGACACGCTGCAGGTTGCGCTGATAGGCTGATGACACGCTCGGCAGACCGAAAGGCGTGCGAACGTAGCTGTGTGGTGGACCCTCGCAACGGCCCACGCGCGAAGGCCAGAAAGGCTCCTGAGATGCGGCCATGTTGAGCCTTGGGACGTCGATGCAGACGCGCAGCCCAGCATCCTCGCCTGGATGGGGAGCTGCACCTCGCGAGTAGCGGTCGCCGCGCATGGCCCTTGCGTCTTGCAGTTCCTGAGCGGTCTTGGTGATGAACTCCTGAGCGGTGGGCGCTCCTCTCCCTATGTTCTCCTGAGGGAAACGTGCCGTGAAGCACGCCTCCAAGTGGTGCCCGAGCGCCTCCCTCATGATGCTGGCAAGGTCTGAGGCCCTCCAGAAGAGAGCCCCCGAGCCCTACCCGAGGAGGGCGCTGGGCGCGCCTTCCTATGCAATGGAGGGAGGCGCCCCTCGAGCGGGCGCTGATCCTGACGAGGTTCCAGCCGCGACGCCACCCTCCTGAGGTCCGGCATAGCACAGCTTCTTCTTCTTCTTGGGGATGGCCTCAGGAGGGCCCTCGCCCTTGCTGTCGGGGTCGTCGATTGATGCATCTTGGAAGGCACGCTCGAGGGAGCACACCGCGTCTCTTTCTTCACACGGGACCGTGATGATTCCGCCGCTTCCCGGCATCTTGAGGACATTGTAGCCGTGATGGGTCACCGTCATGAACTTGGCGAGGGCTGGATACCCGAGGATGGCGTTGTACTGCAGACGGATGTGCGCGACGTCGAAGTCGATGAGCTCGGTGCGGTAGTTCTTGCATTCTCCGAAGGTGACTGGGAGGCGGACCTGCCTTATCGGTGTGGTGGACCCGTCGGTCACTCCTGAGAAAGGCTTGGTAGGCTGAAGCTGGTCATATGGCACTTGGAGGTTGTCGAACGTGTCGAGAGACAGGACGTTGAGCCCTGTGCCGCCGTCGATGAGGGTCTTGGTAACTTGCACATTGCTGATGACTGGTGAACAAAGCATCGGGAGGGCGCCAACGGTCGCTGCGCACTTGAGCTGATCTGCCGAGTTGAAGGTGATGGCGCACTGGGACCACCTGAGCGGGCGCGTGGCCTCAAGCTTGGGGAGGACTGCATTCACTTCACGAGCAAACTGTTTTACGATGTGCTGCGAGGCTGGAGCCTGAGCTCCGCCCAAGATGCAGGTGATAGCGCGCGGCTCCTGGAAGCCCCCAGCCCCCTCGTCCTGATGGTGGTCGTCATTCCTTCTTGGTGGTGGCGGTAGCGGGGGAAGACCGGCGTTGTCCTAAGGACGATCCTCGCGCGGTTGGTCCCTCCAGGCGCCCTCACGAGGATGATCTTGCCAGCGGTCCTCACGAGGCCGGTCGCACCACTCCTGGCACGGGCCACGGTCGTCCCCGAGCCCGCCACCACATCCTCCTCCTCGGCCGTAGCCCCGGTCGCCGCGCTCGGGGCGTCGACCGAAGCATCCTTCATGAATGGCTCTGAGCTCTTGACAGTCGCTGGTGTTGTGGGTATTCAGGTTATGAAAGGCGCAGAACGGTCGGCTGCTCTTGGATGACTCGGGCCGGTCTCTGCCTCGCTTGGTGTCCGGCTCCGCTGCGAGCACATCTGCTCCCTTCCGCTTCACGTCCTTGGCCTTGGCTTTCTTCTCCTCCGGGTCCATAGCCGGCAGCTCAAGGAGGGAGAGGCGCCCTTCCTCGGCTCTTGCGCACTTGGTCTCCAGGTTGAACAACTCCTGAGATGTGCACAACTCCTCGTGGATAGCGAGCTCTTCCTTCATCTTGACGTCGCAGACGCCATCAGAGAACGCGGAGATGATGGCCTCGTCCGTCACCTTGGGGATCTTGAGACGAATGTTGTTGAAGCGCTGGATGAACTTCTGGAGGGTCTCCCCTGGTTGTTGCTTGACGCGGCGCAGGTCACCCGCGGCCGGCGGGCGGTCTTGAGTGCCCTGGAAGTTGGCGATGAAATGGTCGCGCATCTCCTCCCAGGAGGAGATCGAGCCTGGAGGCAGGTTCAGGAGCCACGAACGGGCGCCGTCTTTGAGTGCCATAGGGAACCAGTTTGCCATGACTTTCTTGTCGCCATTGGCCGCCTCGATACTCAGCTCGTAGAGCTGCAGGAACTTCGCGGGGTCGGGGGTGCCGTCGTAGCGAGGATGCAGATCCGGCTTGAACATGCCCGACCAGGCGACGCTACGCAGCTCGGGGGTGAAGGTGCGGCAGCCGGCCGTGGTCGCCGGGGCCCGTCTTGGAGGTGGAGCTTGGTCTTGACGCCCACGTGTCGCCACAGCAAGCGGCACGGGGTCCTGCCGCAGCGGACGATCCTGGCGCGGTGGTGCGAGGAGCGGCGGAGCGTTCTCTTGCGGCGGAGGGACTTCTTGACAGCTTCTTTCTGCGCGCGCGGGCGCGGGACGCGGTGGGTTGCGTCGTGGGGCTGCGAGCCTTGGCGCGAGGGCGCCGTCTTGGGGCAGAGGTGGTGGAGGCGCTCCGTGAGCTACGTCGCCCGTAGCTGGCGGAGGGTGAGGCGGAGAGAGGGACGGCCCAGGGGAACCCCCTGCGGCGCAGACGAGCTCGGCGATGCGGTCGAGCCAGTCCTCGTTGAGGTCGTCGACCGGGCGGTAGCGCAGGAGCTCGTGCGCCATGAGGAGCGCGGCCCGTGCATCCATGGGAGCGCGATGAGCGTGGGACGAGGAACCGGCCGGGGTCAGCGATGGAGTGGCGGTGCGGCCGTCCCGTTGCACCGAGGGGTGCAGCGAGGACGCTTGCTGCTCGTTCCCTGCCGGGCCGGTGGCGGCGTTGGCGGCAGGAGAAGGGGAATGACGAGGTGGCCCACAGATGGGAGCCGTCTGAGCGACGCGGGTGGCTAGGGCAGCCCGGCGCTCAGCACGAGCACGGCGAGTGTCGGCCATGGAGGCGACGGAGCAACTGGACGCGAGACGACGGAAAGGAAGCTCCGGCGCACCCCTACCTGGCATGCCAAATGTCGGATCACGGGTTCCGGCAAAACCCTCAAGGTTCGAACACTGGGGTGCGTGCGAAGATTTCCTCCCTACCGATCTACGCCCTAGCTCGCTAAGATCTCGCGGACAAACTCGAC
This sequence comes from Triticum aestivum, assembly GCF_018294505.1. NCBI lineage: Eukaryota > Viridiplantae > Streptophyta > Magnoliopsida > Poales > Poaceae > Triticum > Triticum aestivum. Next base: position 136,888,392 of record NC_057799.1, on the reverse strand, counting down.
GAACTCACAACACAAAGACACAAGATTTATACTGGTTCAGGCCACCGTTGTGGTGTAATACCCTACTCCAGTGTGGTGGTGGATGGATTGCCTCTGGGGCTGATGATGAACAGTACAAGGGGAAGAACAACCTCCTGAGGTTGAGGTGTTCTTGTGCTTGGCGAACTTGTGTGCGTGAGATGCCTCACAATGGGTTGTCTCTGAGATGTCTCTACTGTGGTGGCTAGTTCTACTTATATAGGCCCTGGTCCTCTCCCCAAATATTGAGCGGGAAGGGAGCCAACAACGGCCAATTTGAAAGGGGACAACTAGTACAGCTTATCCTGACAAAAGCGGTCTTCGCCTGCGAAAGGATCTGGTGGTGACGCCGTCTTGGGCTCCATGGTGACCTCCGTCCTGCCGTCCTCCTGGTCTTGGTCTCGTTGCACGGATATGGAAACCTTTGCTTGATGCCTCGGTACTCCGCGCCTGTGCTTGCCTCCTTAGCACCAAAGAGGAAACAAGGACGCTGCGCGCTGGCGCCCGCCTGATCTTGATCGTCATGGCTCACGTCACGAGAGCCTCGCGAGGTTTGCCTTGCCTTGATTTCTCTGCTCCTCACGAGGCAGCCTAGTGAGGCCGCTCCCGAGGAGGTCTTGTGTCGTCGACCTCGCGAGGCTTGGCCCCTCACGAGGGTCTTGAATGCCTTGTTGATGAAGATGGGCCGTACAGGCCTGCTAGCATAGCCACGCCGTGGCCCGCAGGCAGGCAAGTCTAGGGACCCCCGTTCCTAGAACACCGACAAACCCCGAAGTGGCTCACGAGACCCTTGATGAACTTGACTACGGAGCCAGCGGGGATCGTGCGGACGGCTTCCACCTCCGCCCACTTGGTGAACTTGTCGATGGCGACGTAGAGGTAGCGGTAGCCCCCAGGCACTCGAGGGAATGGGCCCAAGATATCCAGCCCCCAAACCACAAACGGCCACGTGAGCGGGATGGTCTGGAGGCCCTGAGCTGGCTGGTGGATCTGCTTGGCGTGGAACTGGCAGGCTTCACAGGACTTCACCAGCTTGGTCGCGTCGTTGAGCGCCGTGGGCCAGTAGAATCCGCTGCGGAATACCTTGCCGACGAGGGTCCGTGATGACGAGTGGTGCCCGCAGTCCCCACCGTGTATGTCAGTTAGCAACTCCTTCCCTTGGTCTCTGGAAATGCAACGCAGTGAAACATCATTCGGTCGCTTCCTGTACAACTCACCGTCCTGGATGCAGTATGCCGCGGCCTGCCGGGCCACGCGCTCTGCGTCCTCCTCCTTCTCCGGCAGCGCCCCTTGCATCAGATATTCCCTGAATTCCTTGGTCCAGCATCCCTCCTGGGGCTCGAGCGCCAAGAGTAGGCGTGCTCCCGAAGTCGGGCCACAGGCTGGGGCTCCTGTGGCAGGCGGCTGCGGGAGCTCCTCCCGAGGCTGAGCTGTTCTCGAAAGTGGTGGTGTTGCTGACGGCTTGAAGAGCCGCTCCTCGAAGATGCCTGGCTCTTGGGGCTGCCGCTTGGATGCCCTCTTGGCGATGTCGTCAGCTTTCTTGTTGGTGCCCCGGGGCACGTGCTGCAACTCCAGGCCTAGGAACTACTTCTCCATCTTGCGCACCTCCGCGAGGTATGCCTCCATGTGCTCGTCCTTCGGCTCGTATATCTTGTTGGAGAAGTTGACGAGGAGCTGTGAGACGCCCCTAACGGCGAGGCACTTCACCCCCAGAGCTGTCGCGGCCTTTAGGCCAGCTATGAGGCCTTCGTATTCTGCGATGTTGTTGGAGACCTTCTCGCCCTGCTGGAAGCAGAGCTGTACAGCGTAGTAGAGCTTGTCTTGTGTGGACGAGACGAGTACTGCTCCAGCCCCCGCGCCCTGGTGCACGAAGGACCCATCAAAATACATGACCCAGCCGTCGGGCGCCTCACTTCCCGGCGAGGTGGACTTGTCCTCTCCTACTTCCAGCATCGGGGCATCTGTCACTTCTGCCACGAAATCAGCGAGTGCAGCTCCCTTGATGACCCTGGTAGTGCTGAACTCCAACTGGAATGCCTGCAGCTTGATGTTCCACTCAGCAACCCTTCCAGCAGAGTTGGGGCTCCTGAGCACTCTCTCCAAAGGGTAGGCTGAGACGACCTTGATGGGGTGGCCCTGGAAGTAGTGCCGCAACTTGCGCGAGGCCACCAAGAGCGCGAGAAGGAGCTTTTAGGGCATGGGGTATCATGCCCTTGCGTTCCGCAACACCGTCCTGACGAAATACACCGGGTGCTCGACGAGGGCTGGCGCGTCGGTGAGGCTCGTGTCTTGCGGAAGCTGGGACGTCTCCTGAGGTGGTGGAACTCCTGACGCCTGATCGCTCGCGTGAATCTCGGTGACGTCGTCCTGCCGAGCTTGGTCTTCTGTTGATGCCCCTACGGCTCTTGCTGCGCCTCCCTAATCTTGCGTCATCCCGGTTGGCGACGTAGCTTGGCGTGGCGCGCCCTTGGCTTGGTGCTCCTCCCAGACCGCCACCAGTGCTGCGCTGACGGAGTACGGGGTGGCGGCTAGATAGAGTACTAGAGGCTCGAGAGGTCGTGGCGCCACCATCAGCGGAGGGCTGGTCAGGTATCTCTTGAGGTCTTGAAAAGCTCGGTTGGCCTCCGGGGTCCACTCGAATGGGCCCTTCTTCTTCATCAGCTTGCAGAAGGGTAGGGTGCGCTCTCCCAGCTTGGAGATGAAGCATCCCAACGCAGTTACCCGACCAGCCAGCTTCTGCATTTCCTTGAGGGTCTGCGGTGGGCTCATGTCCTCAATGGCCTTGATCTTTTCGGGGTTAGCCTCGATCCCTCTATGGGACACGAGGAATCCCAGCAGCTTGTCGGAAGGGACACCGAACACACACTTTTCTGGATTAAGTCGCAAGTTCACCTGGCGCAGGCTCGCGAAGGTCTCCTCCAGGTCTTGGATCAGGGTTCTTGCCTCCCGAGACTTCACCACAATGTCATCGACGTAGGCCTCCGTGTTTATTCCAAGCTGGCGTCCTAAGGCGATGTGCATCAACCGCTGAAAGGTCGCGCCCGCGTTGCGCGGTCCGAAGGGCATGCAGGTGTAGCAGTACACCCCACACGGGGTCAGGAAGGCTGTCTTCTCTACATCTTCTACCGCCATCTTGATCTGGTGATACCCAGAGAACGCATCCAGGAAGCACAGCAGGTCGCACTCGGCAGTAGAGTCAACGATCTGGTCGATGCGTGGGAGCGGGAACGGATCTTGGGGGGCAGGCCTTGTTGAGGTTGGTGAAGTCGACGCACATTCGCTCCTTCCCACCTTTCTTTGGCACTACGACGGGGTTCGCCAGCCATTCGGGGTACCGAACCTCGCGAATGGTGTCCGCCGCCTCCAACTTGCGGGTTTCTTGGATGATGAAGGCCTGCTTCTCCGTGGACCGTCGTCTCGCCCGCTGCTTCACCGGGCGTACATTGGGGCACACCCTCAAGTGATGTTGAATCACTTCTCTTGGGACCCCCACCAGCTGCTTGGGCTCCCACGCGAATATCTCCTTGTTTGCATGCAAGAACTTCACCAACGCTTCCTCTTGGCCTAGGTCAAGGTCAGCACCTATGGTGAAGGTGGCTCCCGAGGATCCGTCTTCATCGACCGGCACCTGCTTGGTTTTCGCCTTGTCTTGGGTGAACAATTGCTTCTTCTTGGTTGGTGCCGCTCCCTTGGGCTCCGAGGCGCCTGCGTCGGCGAGCTGCGCTGCCGCGGCGGTCTTGAAGGCAAGCTTGAGCACTGCTAGGGCCTCCTTGGTGTCCCCCTTGATGGTGAGGATGCCCTTGCTTCCAGGCATCTTCATGAGGTTGTAGGCCGGATGGGTTGCTGCCATGAACTGGGCTAGTGCTGGGTACCCGAGGATGGCGTTGTACGGAAGGCCAATGCGGGCGATGTCGAAGTCGACCAATTCGGTGCGGTAGTTGTCACGTGTGCCGAAGGTGACGGGAAGGCGGATCTGCCCCAAGGAGTGGGCGGTGCCGCCGCCAACTCCTGAGAAAGGCTTGCTGAGGCTGAGCCGCTCGAGCGGCACATGAAGAAGGCTGAAGGCCTCCACGGAGAGCACGTTGAGGCCGGCGCCGCCGTCGATGAGGGTCTTGGTGAGGGCCACGTTGCAGATGGTGGGCGTGCAGAGCATTGGGAGCATACCCGAGCCGGTGGTGGTGACGGGGTGGTCTTCTGAGTCGAAGGTGAGGTCGGCTTTGGGCGCAGCCCAGCCCGGCGGAGCCCCCGAGCGCTTGGAGGCGGCGCCGATCTGGCGAAGGAATGGCTTGACATGGCGATCTGAAGGCGGCACTTGAGAGCCGCCTAGCAGGGCCACGACCACGTGGTGCGCTGGTGCTGCATAGCGCGCAGTGAAGAGGTCGCGCAGCTCCTCCCAAGATGCCACCGTGGATCCGGGGAGGTTGAGCAGCCAGGCGCGCGGCGTGCCGATGAGGGCCATGGGAAACCAGTTGGCCATGACCTTGTCGTCGCCCCCGGCCTCGAGGACGGCCTCCTCGTACGCCAGCAGGAAAGCTGTCGGGTCCACCGCATCGTCGTAGCGTTGTGGCACCTCCGGCTTGAACTTGGGTGGCCACTGCACCCGTCGTAAGGCGGGGGCCAGGGCTCGGAGCCCCCTGGCCCCATCGTCGGTGCCGGCCGTCGGAGCCGGTAGCGAGGCGCCGCCATGAGGGCGGAGTGCGGTGGTGGCGGAGCATAGATTGGCGAAGGGAAGGCTACGGCGCGCCCCTACCTGGCGCGCCAAATGTCGGATCACGGGTTCCGGCAAAACCCTTAAGGTTCGAACTCTGGGGTGCGCACGAAGTTCTTTCCCTCCTACCGATCCACGCCCTAGCTTGCTAAGATCTCGCGGACGAACTCAATGAACTCACAACACAAGAGACACAAGATTTATACTGGTTCGGGCCACCGTTGTGGTGTAATACCCTACTCCAGTGTGGTGGTGGTGGATTGCCTCTTGGGCTGATGATGAACAGTACAAGGGGAAGAACAGCCTCCTGAGGTTGAGGTGTTCTTGTGCTTGATGTGTGGCTAAGGATCAGATGAGATGCCTCAGAATGAGTTATCCCCTACGGTGGTGGCTAGTTCTACTTATATAGGCCCTGGTCCTCTTCCCAAATATTGAGCAGGAAGGGAGCCAACAAAGACCAATTTGAAAGGGGACAGCTAGTACAGCTTATCCTGACAAAAGCGGTCTTCGCCTGCAAAAGGCTCTGGTGGTGATGCCGCCTGGGCTCCATGGTGACCTCCGTCTTCCGTCCTGCTGGTCTCGGTCTCGTTGCACCGATATGGAAACCTTTGCTTGACGCCTCGGTACTCCGCGCTTGCGCTTGCCTCCTTAGCACCAAAGAGGAAACAAGGATGTTGCGTGTGCTGGCGCCCGCCTGGCGTCTGCCTGATCTTGATCGTCATGGCTCACGTCACGAGAACCTCGCGAGGTTTGCCTTGCCTTGATCTCTCCGCCCCCTCGCGAGCCAACCTGGTGAGGCCGCTCCTGAGGAGGTCTTGTGTCGCCCGCCTCACGAGGCTTGGCCCCTCGCGAGGGTTTGGAATGCCATGTTGATGAAGATGGGCCGTACAGGCCTGCTAGCACAGCCACGCCGTTGGCCGCAGGCAGGCAAGTCTGGGGACCCCCGTTCCCAGAACGCCGACAAATTGGTAATATTAGTAGACGTCAAGAAATGCCTATGAATTATTCACTCATTATTGAACCATTTGATGTTTGGGGCTTTGATTATATAGGACCGTTTCCTTCCTCTAATAGGTATACACATATTTTAGTTGTTGTTGATTACATTACTAAGTGGGTAGAAGCTATTCCAACTAGTAGTGCTGATCACAACACCTCTATTAAGATGCTTAAAGAAGTTATTTTTCCGAGGTTTGGAGTCCCTCGATATTTAATGACTGATGGTGGTTCACATTTTATTCATGGTGCTTTTCGTAAAATGCTTGCTAAGTATGATGTTAATCATAGAATTGCATCTCCGTATCACCCACAGTCTAGTGGTCAAGTAGAATTGAGTAATAGAGAGCTCAAATTAATTTTGCAAAAGAATGTTAATAGATCTAGAAAGAATTGGTCCAAGAAACTTGATGATGCATTATGGGCCTACAGAACTGCATATAAAAATCCTATGGGTATGTCTCCGTATAAAATGGTTTATGGAAAAGCATGTCACTTACCCCTCGAATTAGAACATAAGGCATATTGGGCCATTAAAGAGCTCAATTATGATTTCAAACTTGCCGGTGAGAAGAGGTTATTTGACATTAGCTCACTTGATGAATGGAGAACCCAAGCCTATGAGAATGCCAAACTATTTAAAGAGAAAGTTAAAAGATGGCATGACAAAAGGATACAAAAGCGTGAGTTTAATGTAGGTGATTACGTGTTGCTATTCAACTCTCGTTTAAGGTTTTTTGCAGGAAAACTTCTCTCTAAATGGGAAGGTCCTTACGTTATCGAGGAGGTCTATCGTTCCGGTGCCATAAAAATCAACAACTTCGAAGGCACAAATCCGAAGGTGGTGAACGGTCAAAGAATCAAACATTATATCTCAGGTAATCCTATAAGTGTTGAAACTGCTGTTTGAAACCGTAACCCCGAAGGAATACATAAGAGACACTTTCCAGAACGTTTCAGACTCCGAAAAGGAATAGGCATATGGTACGGTAAGTAAACCGACTCCAAAACAGCTCTAATGGCAATTTTTCTCCGTTTTGGAATATTTAAGAAAATAGGAAAAATAAGAAGTAGTCCCGGAAGGACACGAGGCGTCCACGAGGGTGGAGGGCGTGCCCTACCCCCTGGGCGCGCCCCCTGCCTCGTGGGCACCTCGTGTGCTCTCCGGACTCAGTTTTCTTGCACGATACTTCTTTTGGTCGGTAAAAATTCATTATTTAAACTCCCGAAGGTTTTGACCACCGTACCACGCAAATATCCTCTGTTTTTGTTTCAAGCTGTTTTCTGCCAGAGTTGTCAAGGCCAGGCATCATGGCGTCCCCATCCTTCAACAATGGTGATAACGATGCATGGCTAATGAAGATAGAGCTGAAGAGGGAAGAACCCATGGAGATCAACAAGGATGATGGGATCAAGAAGGCCATGGAGGATCAAGCCCCGGCAGCAGAAGAAGAAGACATCCTTCAACTTGATCACAATCTTCTTACCCCAACTGAGATCGAAGCTTTCAAGATGATTGAGTTAGCTCGTATACAAAACAAGTATCTCACACGTGAAAATATTTTGTTGAAGGAGCATATCATCGCACTCAAGGGCATTATCCGCAAATTGGAGGATCTCCTATGCTCGATGTGCGAATATCCATCATCACCACCGTCTTCTTCACCAGCAAAGGAACATAATCACATGGGTATGGGCACTCCCCTTGGCAACTGCCAAGCTTGGGGGAGGTGCCCCGGTATCGTATCACCATCACACTCCTATCTTAACCGTTTTTCTTAGTTCGATCCTTTTGGTAATATCTTGATCTAGTAGAATAAAGTATTATTATGATTTAGTTTGAGTTTTGCTTTATGATCCTTCTATGTAATCGAGTCCGTGAGCTATATATAATAAAGGTTAGTGTTGAGTCAAGGGCTTGATTACCTTGCTATGATCTTGAGGGAATTAAAGAAAAAGAAAGAATAAAAAGAATTAAAGAGATCATATTGATCTTATGGAGAGTATTGACTTCACATATAAAGAGTATGATGAATAAAAGTTGTTGAGGGTTGACAAACATAGTTTTGGTCATCGTTGCAATTAATAGGAAGTAATAAAGAAAGAGAGGTTTTCACATATAAATATACTATCTTGGACATCTTTTATGATTGTGAGCACTCATTAAAGTATGACATGCTAAAGAGTTGATGTTGGACAAGGAAGACAACGTAATGGGTTATGTTTTCTTATATCCGAAATAAAGTATATTGTCATGAATCATCCAACATGTTGAGCTTGCCTTTCTCCCTCATGCTAGCCAAATTCTTTGCACCAAGTAGAGATACTACTTGTGCTTCCGAATATCCTTAAACCCAGTTTTGCCATGAGAGTCCACCATACCTACCTATGGATTGAGTAAGATCCTTCAAGTAAGTTGTCATGTTGCATGCAATAAAAATTGCTCTCTAAATATGTATGATCTATTGGTGTGGAGAAAATAAGCTTTATACGATCTTGTGATATGGAAGCAATAAAAGCGACAGACTGCATAATAAAGGTCCATATCACAAGTGGCAATATAAAGTGACGTCCTTTTGCATTAAGATTTCGTGCATCCAACCATAAAAGCACATGACAACCTCTGCTTCCCTCTGCGAAGGGCCTATCTTTTATTTTTGTCTTATTCCTTATACAAGAGTCATGGTGATCTTCACCTTCCCTTTTTACATTTTATCCTTTGGCAAGCACCTTGTGTTGGAAAGATCCTGGTATATATATATATATATATATATATATATATATATATATATCCAATTGGATGTAAGTTAGCATGAACTATTATTGTTGACATTACCCTTGAGGTAAAAGGTTGGGAGGCAACACTATAAGCCCCCATCTTCCTCTGTGTCCGATTAAGACTCCATAACCATAAGTATTGCGTGAGTGTTAGCAATTGTGAAAGACTAAATGATAGTTGAGTATGTGGACTTGCTAAAAAGCTCTTATATTGACTCTTTCTGATGTTATGGTAAATTGCAATTGCTTCAATGACCGAGATCATGGTTTGTTATTTCTCAATGAAGTTTCTGATTCATACTTGACATTGTGAATAGATTATTACTTGAGCATAAGAAATCACATGACAATATCCATATATGTTGCTGTTATAAGAATGATCATGATGCCCTCATGTACGTATTTTGTTTTATAGACACCTCTATCTCTAAACATGTGGACATATTTATCGTTATCGGCTTCCGCTTGAGGACAAGCGAGGTCTAAGCTTGGGGGAGTTGATACGTCCATTTTGCATCATGCTTTTATATCAATATTTATTGCATTATGGGTCGTTATTACACGTTATGTCACAATACTTATGCCTATTCTCTCTTATTTTACAAGGTTTACATGAAGAGGGAGAATGCCGGCAGCTGGAAATCTGGGCTGGAAAGGGAGCAAATATTAGAGACCTATTCTGCACAGCTCCAAAAGTCCTGAAACTCCACGGAAGTTATTTTTGGAATGAATAAAAAATACTGTAGGAAGAATTAACCAAAGGGGGCCACACCCTAGCCACGAGGGTGGGGGGCGCGCCCCCCTACCTCGTGGCCCCCCTGGCAGGCCTCCGGTGCCCATCTTCTGCTATATGAAGTCTTTTACCCTGGAAAAAAATCATAAGCAAGCTTTCGGGAAGAAACTCCACCGTCACGAGGTGGAACCTTGGCGGAACCAATCTAGGGCTCCGACAGAGCTGTTCTGCTGGGGAAACTTCCCTCCGTGAGGGGGAAATCATCGCCATCGTCATCACCAATGATCCTCTCATCAGGAGGGGGTCAATCTCCGTCAACATCTTCACCAGCACCATCTCCTCTCAAACCCTAGTTTCTTGTATCCAATCTTTGTCCCAAAGCCTCAGTTTGGTACCTGTGGGTTGCTAGTAGTGTTGATTACTCCTTGTAGTTGATGCTAGTTGGTTTATTTGGTGGAAGATCATATGTTCAGATCCTTTATGCATATTAATACCCCTCTGATTATGAACATGAATATGATTTGTGAGTAGTTACGTTTGTTCCTAAGGACATGGGAGAAGTCTTGCTATTAGTAGTCATGTGAATTTGGTATTCGTTTGATATTTTGATGAGATGTATGTTGTCTTTCATCTAGTGGTGTTATGTGAACGTCGACTACATGACACTTCACCATTGTTTGGGCCTAGAGGAAGGCATTGGGAAGTAATAAGTAGATGATGGGTTGCTAGAGTGACAGAATCTTAAACCCTAGTTTATGCGTTGCTTCGTAAGGGGCTGATTTGGATCCATATGTTTCATGCTATGGTTAGGTTTACCTTAATACTTCTTTTGTAGTTGCGGATGCTTGCAATAGGAGTTAATCATAAGTGGGATGCTTGTCCAAGGAAGGGCAGCACCCAAGCACTGGTCCACCCACATACCCAATTATCAAAGTAACGAACGCGAATCATATGAGCATGATGAAAACTAGCTTCACGATAATTCCCATGTGTCCTCGGGAGTGTTTTCCTTCATATAAGAGTTTGTCCAGGCTTGTCCTTTGCTACAAAAAGGATTGGGACATCTTGCTTTACTTTATTTACACTTGTTACTTGTTACCCGTTACAAATTACCTTATCACAAAACTATCTGTTACCGATAATTTCCGTGCTTGTAGAGAATACCTTGCTGAAAACTGCTTATCATTTCCTTCTGCTCCTCGTTGGGTTCGACACTCTTACTTATCGAAAAGGCTACGATAGATCCCCTACACTTGTGGGTCATTAGTGACCGACCGGGAAGTTGCTCACGGGTGCACACGAGTGAGGACAAAGTGCGCAGAAAAGACTAACCTTGATCTGTGGGGCCAGTCTAGATCCCGCCAGGAGTAACGACCACCGGCGGGTGTGTCCGGGGCGTTACAAGTTGGTATCAGAGCCGACCCTCGCAGTTACACAGATGTTTGCGGACAGGTGCACGGTCATGTTGTTCATGACGTTTGTGACCCGCTGTGGCACACGACATGACACATGTACCGGGGGAGCGTTCCTGTGGCCCGACGAGGACGTCGGTTCCTCTGACCGGGGGTGTATGTGATAGCCTGGCTTATTAGGGATGATAAACTACTAATATCAATAAGAAATTCCTTCTTTTTCGGGAGCTTATTCGGAAAGAACTCCAAAGTTAAGCATGCTCAGCTTGGAGTAGTTTCAGGATGGGTGACCGACCGGGAAGTTGCTCCCGGAAGCGCACGAGTGAGGACAAAGTGTGCAGAAAAGACTAGTATTGATCTATGGGGCCAGTCTAGATCCGCCAGGAGTAACAACCACCGGCGGGTGTATCCGGGGCGTTACACTACGGTCATCATTGGGGAGTGTCCCGACTATTGTCACTCCGGGGTTGCCGGATCATAACACGTAATAGGTGACTATAACTTGCAAGATAGGATCAAGAACACAAATATATTCATGAAAACATGAAGGGTTCAAATATGAATTCATGGCACTCGGGCCCTGGTGATAAGCGTTAAGCATAGCAAAGTCATAGCAATATCAATCTTAGAACATAGTGGATACTAGGGATCAAACCCTAACAAAACTAACTAGATTACATGGTAAATCTCATCCAACCCATCACCGTCCAGCAAGCCTACGATGGGATTACTCACGCACGGTAGTGAGCATCATGAAGTTGGTAATGGAGGATGGTTGATGATGACGATGGCGACGGTTTCCCCTCTCCGGAGCCCAAAACGGACTCCAGATCTGCCCTCCCGAGGAAGAACAGGAGGTGGCGGCAGCTCTGTATCGTAAAACGCGATGAATCTTTCTCTCTGATTTTTTTCTCCTCGAACGTGAATATATGGAGTTGCAGTTGAGGTCGGTGGAGCTTTGTGGGACCCACAAGACCAGAGGGCACGCCCTAGGGGGGTGGGCGCGTCGTCCACCCTTGTGGACAGGGTGTGGGTCCCCTCTGGTTGATTCTTTTGCCAATATTTTTTATTTATTCCAAAAATAATCTCCGTGAAGTTCCAGGTCATTCTGAGAACTTTTATTTCTGCACAAAAATAACACCATGGCAATTCTGCTGAAAACAGCATCAGTCCGGGTTAGTTCCATTCAAATCATGCAAATTAGAGTCCAAAACCAGGGCAAAAGAGTTTGGAAAAGTAGATACGATGGAGACGTATCAGTGAGTTCTGCTTCCATTGTTGACCTCGTTAAGATGGTATGCTTGCAAGACTTCCAAGAAACAGCGCCACCTCCATGAGTGAATACATATCCGCTCATGGCCGTTATCTCATTAGCATCTGAGATCCAGTTTGAGTCACTATACCCTTGAAGCACCTTTGGGTGTCCAGTGTAGTGAATTCCATAATTCGCAGTGCCTTTCAAATAACGCAAAACTCTCTCTAGAGCTTTCCAATGCACATCTCCTGGTTTTCAGACAAACCGACTCAGTTTGCTAACAGCTAAAGAGATGTCAGGTCTTGTAGCACTGGCTAAGTACATAAGCGAGCCAATAATCTGAGAATATTTCAATTGATCTCGAGCAATTCTTCGATTCTTTTGAAGCAGTGATACGTCCATTTTGCATCATGCTTTTATATTGATATTTATTGCATTATGGGCTGTTATTACACATTATATCACAATAATTATGGCTATTCTCTCTTATTTTATAAGGTTTACATGAAGAGGGAGAATGCCGGCAGCTGGAATTCTCGACTAGAAAAGGAGCAAATATTAGAGACCTATTCTGCACAACTCCAAAAGTCATGAAACTTCACGGAGCTTATTTTTGGAATATATAAAAAATATTTGGCGAAGAAAGAACTAGAGGGGGGCCACCAGCCAGCCACAAGGGTGGAGGGCGCACCCCCGACCTTGTGGGCTCCCTGGCAGGCCTCCGGTGCCCATCTTTGGCTATGTGGTGTCTTTTACCCTGGAAAAAATCAAGAAGAAGCTTTCGGGACGAAGCGCCGCCGTCTCGAGGCGGAACCTGGGCAGAACCAATCTAGGGCTCTGGCAGAGCTGTTCTGCCGGGGAAACATCCCTCCGGGAGGGGGAAATCATCGCCATCGTCATCACCATCGATCCTCTCATCGAGAGGGGGTCAATATCCATCAACACCTTCACCAACACCATCTCCTCTCAAACCCTAGTTCATCTCTTGTATTCAATCTTGGTCCCAAAACCTCAGATTGGTACCTGTGGGTCGCTAGTAGTGTTGATTACTCCTTGTAGTTGATGCTAGTTGGTTTATTTGGTGGAAGATCATATGTTCAGATCCTTAATGATAATTAATACTCCTCTGATTATGATTATGAATATGCTTTGTGAGTAGTTACGTTTGTTCCTGAGGACATGGGAGAAGTCTTGTTATAAGTAATCATGTGAATTTGGTATTCTTTCAATATTTTGATGAGATGTATGTTGTCTCTCCTCTAGTGGTGTTATGTGAACGTTGACTACATGACACTTCACCATTATTTGGGCCTAGGGGAAGGCATAGGGAAGTAATAAGTAGATGATGGGTTGCTAGAGTGACAGAAGCTTAAACCCTAGTTTATGCGTTGCTTTGTAAGGGGCTGATTTGGATCCATATGTTTCATGCTATGGTTAGGTTTACCTTAATACTTCTTTCGTAGTTGCGGATGCTTGCGAGAGGGGTTAATCATAAGTGGGAGGCTTGTCCAAGGATGGGCAGCACCTAAGCACCAGTCCACCCACATATCAAATTATCAAAGTAACGAACGCGAATCATATGAGCATGATGAAAGCTAACTTGACAATAATTCCCATGTGTCCTCGGGAGCGCTTTGCTTTATATAAGAGTTCATGCAGGCTTGTACTTTGCTACAGAAAGGATTGGGCCACCTTTCTGCAACTTGTTTACTTTTATTACTTGTTACCCGTTACGATTTATCCTATCACAAAACTATCTGTTACCGATAATTTCAGTGCTTGTAGAGAATACCTTGCTGAAAACCACTTGTCATTTCCTTCTGCTCCTCGTTGGGTTTGACACTCTTACTTATCGAAAGGACTATGACAGATCCCCTATATTTGTGGGTCATCAAGACTCTTTTCTGGCGCCGTTGCCGGGGAGTGAAGCGCCTTTGGTAAGTGGAATTTGGTAAGAAAACATTTATATAGTGTGCTGAAATTTATTGTCACTTGTTACTATGGAAAATAATCCTTTGAGGGGTTTGTTCGGGGTATCTCACCTCAAACGGAAGAGCAAAGAGTTTCTCCTCAACCTACTGCACCTACTGAAAATATTTATTTTGAGATTTCTTCGGATATGATAGAGAAACTGCTAGCTAATCCTTATGTAGGAGATGGAACATTACATCCCCATATGCACCTAATCTATGTGGATGAAGTTTGTGGATTATTTAAGCTTGCAGGTATACCCGAGGATGTTGTCAAGAAGAAAGTCTTCCCTTTATCTTTGAACGGAAAGGTACTGATATGGTATAGGCTATTGGATGATATTGGATCATGGAACTACAACCGATTGAAATTGGAATTTCATCAGAAGTTTTATCCTATGTATCTGGTTCATCGTGATCGGAATTATATATATAATTTTTGGCATCGTGAAGGAGAAAGCATCGCTCAAGCTTGGGGGAGGCTTAAGTCAATGTTATATTCATGCCCCAATCATGAGCTCTGAAGAGAAATTATTATTCAAAAAATTTATGCTCTACTTTCTCATAATGATCGATCCATGCTCGATACTTCTTGTACTGGTTCCTATATGAAGAAGGATATTGAATTCAAATGGGGTTTATTGGAAAGAATTAAACGCAACTCTGAATATTGGGATCTCGACGAAGGTAAAGAGTCAGGTATAAACCTTAAGTTTGATTGTGTTAAATCTTTTATGGATACCGATGCTTTTCGTGATTTTAGCACTAAATATGGACTTGACTCTGAGATAGTAGCCTCTTTCTATGAATCATTTGCTACTCATGTTGATCTCCCTAAGGATAAGTGGTTTAAATATCATCCTCCCATTGAAGTTAAAGTAGCTGAACTTGTTAAAGTTGAAGAAGAAACTATTATTTATAATGTTGATCCTATTGTTCCTACCGCTTATATTGAGAAACCTCTGTTCCCTGTTAGAATACAGGATCATGCTAAAGCTTCAACTGTGGTTCATAAAAGTAATACTAAAACACATACACCATTTGAACAAATTAAAATTAAACCTAGTATTGCTATGGTTAAAGATCTCTTGGTTGATAATATTGATGGGCATGTTATTTATTTCTATGATGAAGCTGCTAGAATTGCTAAACCCGATACTAAAGACAAACATAGACCTGTTGCTGGCATGCCTGTTGTTTCTGTTAAAATTGGATATCATTGTTATCATGTCTTATGTCATGTGGGTGCTAGTGTGAGTGCAATTCCTTATACCTTATATAAAGAAATTATGAATGATATTGCACCTGCTGAGATAGAGGATATTGATGTTACTATTAAGCTTGCTAATAGAGATACTATATCACCGATTGGGATTGTTAGAGATGTTGAAGTCTTGTGTGGGAAGATAAAATATCCTACTGATTTTCTTGTTCTTGCTTCCCCGCAAAATAATTTTTGTCCCATTATATTTGGTAGACCCTTCTTGAATACTGTTAATGCTAGGATAGACTGCGAAAAAGATATTGTTACTATTGGTTTGGGGGATATGTCTCATGATTTTAATTTCTCTAAATTTCGTAGACAACCCCATGATAAAGAATTGCTTAATAAAGATGAAATTATTGGTCTTCCTTCTATTGCCGTGCCTCCTAATGATCCTTTAGAACAATATTTGCTAGACCATGAAAATGATATGTTTATGAATGAAAGAAGGGAAATAGATGAAGTATTCTTTAAACAGGGACCTATTTTGAAACACAACTTACCTGTTGAAATCCTAGGGGATCCTCCCCCACCCAAGGGTGATCCCGTGTTTGAGCTTAAACAATTACCTGATACTCTGAAATGTGCTTATCTTGATGAAAGAAGATATATCCTGTTATTATTAGTGCTAACCTTTCAGAGCATGAAGAAAAGAAATTATTGAAGACTCTGAAGAACCACCGTGCCGCTATTGGATATACTCTTGATGATCTTAAAGGAATCAGTCCCACTTTATGTCAGCAAAAAATTAAATTGGAAAAAGATGCTAAACCAGTTGTTGATCATCAACGACGGTTAAATCCTAAGATGAAAGAAGTGGTAAGGAATGAAATACTAAAGCTTCTGGAGGCAGGTATAATTTATCCTATTGCTGATAGTCAATGGGTAAGTCATGTTCATTGTGTCCCTAAGAAGGGAGGTATTACTGTTGTTCCAAATGATAAGAATGAATTTATTCCACAAAGAATTGTTACAGGTTATAGAATGGTAATTGATTTCCGCAAATTGAATAAAGCTACTAGAAAAGATCATTACCCTCTACCTTTTATCGATCAAATGCTAGAAAGACTATCCAAACATACTCACTTTTGCTTTCTAGATGGTTATTCTAGTTTCTCTCAAATACCTGTGTCAAAAGAAGATCAAGAGAAAACCACTTTTACTTGTCCTTTCGGTACCTTTGCTTATAGACGTATAACTTTTGGTTTATGTAATGCACATGCTACCTTTCAAAGATGTATGTCTGCTATATTCTCTGACTCTTGTGAAAAGATTGTTGAGGTTTTCATGGATGATTTCTCCGTTTACGGAACTTCTTTTGATGATTGCTTAAGCAACCTTGATCGAGTTTTGCAGAGATGTGAAGAAACTAATCTTTTCTTGAATTGGGAGGAGTGCCACTTTATAGTTAATGAAGGTATTGTCTTGGGGCATAAAATTTCTGAAAGAGGTATTGAAGTTGATAAAGATAAAGTAGATGCTATTGAAAAGATGTCATGTCCAAAAGATATTAAAGGTATAAGCAGTTTCCTTGGTCATGCGGGTTTCTATAGGAGGTTTATTAAAGACTTCTCTAAAATTTATAGGCCTCTCACTAATCTCTTACAAAAGGATGTTCCTTTTGTTTTTTATGATGATTGTGTAGAAGCATTTGAAATACTTAAGAAAGCCTTGATTTCTGCACCTATAGTTCAGCCACCTGATTGGAACGTCGACTACATGACACTTCACCATTATTTGGGCCTAGGGGAAGGCATTGGGAAGTAATAAGTAGATGATGGGTTGCTAGAGTGACAGAAGCTTAAACCCTAGTTTATGCGTTGCTTTGTAAGGGGCTGATTTGGATCCATATGTTTCATGCTATGGTTAGGTTTACCTTAATACTTCTTTCGTAGTTAAGGCTGCTTGCGAGAGGGGTTAATCATAAGTGGGAGGCTTGTCCAAGGATGGGCAGCACCCAAGCACCGGTCCACCCACATATCAAATAACAAAGTAACGAACGCGAATCATATGAGCATGATGAAAGCTAACTTGACAATAATTCCATGTATCCTCAGGAGCGCTTTGCTTTATATAAGAGTACGTCCAAGCTTGTCCTTTGCTACAAAAAGGATTGGGCCACCTTGCTGCACCTTGTTTACTTTTATTACTTGTTACCCATTACGATTTATCCTATCACAAAACTTTCTGTTACCGATAATTTCAGTGCTTGTAGAGAATACCTTGCTGAAAACTACTTGTCATTTCCTTCTGACCCTCGTTGGGTTCGACACTCTTACTTACCGAAAGGACTACGATAGATACCCTATACTTGTGGGTCATCAAGCAGCACACTGGCATCATATGGTGTTGGAGAGGGCTTGCAGTCACTATAGCCAAAGCGACTCAAGATCTTTTCCACATAGTGAGATTGAAGCAATGTAATCCCACCATCATCATCTCTCAACAACTTGATGTTCAGAATGACATCAGCCACTCCTAAATCCTTCATCTCAAAACAGTGAGATAGGAAATCCTTGACCTCCTTAATAACATTCAGATTTGTTCCGAAAATTAGTATGTCATCAACATTCAAGCAAAGGATAGCTCCCTCGCCCCCACCATGGCGATAGTACACACATTTATCAGCTTCGTTTACAACAAAGCCTGCAGCTGTTAAAGTTCTTTCAAACTTCTCATTCCACTACTTGGGTGCTTGCTTAAGTCCATACGAAGACTTCAGCAACTTGCACACTTTCCTTCCTGACCATCTACTACAAACCCATCTGGTTGTTCCATGTAAATTTCCTCATCCAACTCTCCATTTAGGAAAGCAGTATTAACATCCATTTGATGAACGAGAAGACCATGTGAGGAGGCTAGTGAAAGTAGTACTCGAGTAGTGGTCAGTCAATCCATAGGTGAGTAAGTATCAAAGAAGTCTTCACCTTCCTTTTGAGTATAACCCTTAGCCACGAGCCATGCCGTGTATTTCTCGATAGTACCATCAGGCCTAAGCTTCTTCTTGAATACCCATTTGCACCATATAGGTTTGTGATGCGGCTTGAAGCTACGTCGGTATTTCCCTAAAGAGGAAGGGATGATGCAGCACAGCGGCGGTAGGTATTTCCCTCAGTGATGAAACCAAGGTTATCGAACCAGTAGGAGAACCAAGCAACACTACGTAAACAGCACCTGCACCCAAATAACAAATACTCGCAACCCGACGTGTAAAAGGGGTTGTCAATCCCTTTCGGGCAACGGCGCCAGAAATTGGCAAACGAACGTGAGTGAGTAGTAAACATTGATAGATCGAACGCCAAATAAAATAAAGTGCATCAAGGTATTTTTGTATTTTTGGTTTAATATATCTGAAAATAAATGCAAAGGAAAATAGATCGCAAAGGCAAATATATTAAAGAAGAGACCCAGGGGCCGTAGGCTTCACTAAAGGCTTCTATAGAGAAAAATATCAATGGTGGGTGAACAAATTACTATTAGGCAATTGATAGAACTTCAAATAATCATGACGATATCCAGGCAATGATCATTATATAGGCATCATGTCCAAGATTAGTAGACTGACTCCTGCCTGCATCTACTACTATTACTCCACACATCGACTGCTATCAACCATGCATCTAGTGTATTAAGTTCATGGAGAAATGGAGTAATGCAATAAGAACTATGACATGATGTAGACAAGATCTATTTATGTAGAAATAGACCCCGTCGTTTTATCCTTAGTAGCAACAATACATACGTGTCGGTTCCCCTTCTGTTAGTGGGATCAAGCACTGTAAGGTCGAACCCACTACAAAGCACCTCTTCCCATTGCAAGATAAATAGACCAAATTGGCCAAACAAAACCCAAATATCGGAGAAGAAATACGAGGCTATAAGCAATCATGCATATAAGAGATGAAAGAAGACTCAAATAACTTTCATGGATAAAAGATAGATCTGATCATAAACTCAAAGTTCATCGTATCCCAACAAACACACCACAAAAGAGTTACATCATATGGATCTCCAAGAGACCATTGTATTGAAAATCAAACGAGAGAGAGGAAGCCATCTAGCTACTAACTACGGACCCGTAGGTCTACAAAGAACTACTCACGCATCATCGGAGAGGCACCAATGGAAGTGGTGAACCCCTCCGCGATGGTGTCTAGATTGGATCTGGTGGTTCTGGACTCTACGGCGGCTGGAATTGATTTTCGTCGACTCCCCTAGGGTTTCTGGAATATTGGGGTATTTATAGAGCAAAGAGGCGGTCCGGGGGCACCCGAGGTGGGCATAACCCACCAGGGCGTGCCCGGGCCTCCAGGCATGCCCTGGTGGGTTGTGCTCCCCTTGGAGCACCCCCCAGGTGCTTCTCCGGCCCACTGGATGTCTTCTGGTCCAAAAAAATCCTCAAAAAGTTTCGCTCCGTTTGGACTCTGTTTGGTATTGATTTCCTGTGATGTAAAAAACATGCAGAAAACAGCAACTGGCACTTGGCACTATGTCAATAGGTTAGTACCAAAAAATGATATAAACTGACTATAAAATGATTATAAAACATGCAAGAATGATAATATAACGGCACGAAACAATCAAAAATTATAGATACGTTGGAGACATATGAGCATCCCCAAGCTTAATTCCTGCTCGTCCTCGAGTAGGTAAATGATAAAAACAGAATTTTTGATGTGGAATGCTGCCTAACATGTCATCTCATATTCTTTTCTTTATAGCATGGACATCTGGACTATTATATGGTTCAAATCAATAGTCTAGTTTTGGCATGATGACTTAAATACTCAAGCATATCAACAAGCAACCATGTCTTTCAAAATATCAACGCTAAAATAAGTTATCCCTAGCCCATCATGCTCAATCATTGATCCATTCATGAAACACACTCGCATATTAGCTACACCCAATACTCAAGTACGATCATAGTGCCTCCTAGTTGGTGATTTTATAAG
Source organism: Triticum aestivum (assembly GCF_018294505.1). NCBI lineage: Eukaryota > Viridiplantae > Streptophyta > Magnoliopsida > Poales > Poaceae > Triticum > Triticum aestivum. The sequence goes on along the minus strand of NC_057799.1, from coordinate 136,868,303 downwards.
AGAAGATGGAGACTCAAATTGAAAAATAAAAATTGCATAAAGTAAAAGAAAGGCCCTTCGCAGAGGGAAGTAGGGATTTGTAGAGGTGCCAGAGCTCAAAGTAAAAAACTTAGAGATAAAAACATTTTGGGAGGTGTGCTTTTCCCACCAACTAAAACGACTTAGAGTTCCCAACACTTTCCATGCTAGATATATCATAGGCGGTTCCCAAACAGAAAATAAAGTTTATTCCTTTTTCCACCATACTTTCACTTTCCATGGCTAACCGTATCCACGGGTGCCCTCCATACCAACACTTTCCAAGGAATTTATAATTTGACAAGATAAAGTAAATTCATTTTTCATTTCGGGACTGGGCATCCCTAATACCTTTGCCTTACTCTCGTGCAATGACAAGTGAATAAACACTCATCGTGAGAATAACACATCTAGCATGGAAAATATTAGCCACCCCTCACCGCCTCGCGAGCTGTACGAACACACAAAAGAGAAGTTTATTTTGAAAATTAGAGATGGCACATTTAAATTAGCTTAGAACGGCAAAAGAATACCACATATAGGTAGATATAGTGGACTCATATGGCAAAACTGGTTTAAAGGTTTTTGGATGCACAAGTAGTGATCATATTTAGTGCAAAATGAAGGCTAGCAAAAGATTGAGAAATGACCAACCAAGAAATGAATAATCCCATAAGCGAGCATTAAGCATAATTAACACCAAATAATACACCATAAGTAGGATGTAATTTCATTGCATGACTATTGACTTTCGTGCTTGCATAGGGAATCACAAACCTTAACACCAATATTCTTAGTAAAGCACAATTACTCATCAACATGACTCACATATCACATCATCATACCTCAAAACTATTACAAGGAATCAAGTTTATTTTGTCCAATGATCTTCATGAAAGTTTTTAATATATCCTTCTTGGATATCTATCACTTTGGGACTAATTTTCATGTGTTGCTTTTCGTAAGCTCAAACAAATACTCCCTCCGTTCCTTTATATAAGGTGTATTTGTTTTTTGAAAAGTCAAACGAGTGCAAGTTTGACCAAGTTTTTAGAAAAATATATCAACATTCACAATACGAAATTTATATCATTTCATCCATCATGAGAAGTAGTTTCATATTTTATCTACTAGGCATTGCATATTGTTATTTTATCCTATAATCTTGGTCAAACATTCACATGGTTGACTTGCACGGAAACCAATACACCTTATATTCTGGAACAGAGGGAGTATAAGTGAAGATCATGAGCATAATATTTCTTTGAGTTTTTTTACATTTGTGCCCCTGGTTCCTTAGCTCTACTCATTCATCCCCGCGCTCTTAACTTTTGCTCAATTTTCCCCACACCCTTGCCAGAAACCCTCATAACTGGTCACAACGGACGTTGCCGTCGGGTCAGAGGCTTGACCGTTAACTCTGACTAGTGGGGCCACGCTAGACTGTGTCGTCCGTTGGACATGGCAAGTGGGGCCATGTTGGGTGGTGTTGCTGTTCGACCGTTGGGCCGTGGTTTCTTTGGGCCGTCCCTTGCATTAAACGTCTGCGCGCGCATCGCCAGGACAGAAGCCTGCTATGCATGCACCCAGAAAAGCCTGCCTGCATGCGTCGATCGAGCCTGCATGCGCCGATGCCACGATGCGCCGACCGAGCCTGCATGCGCCGATGCGTCCGCCACGATGCACTGACCGAGCAGCTTTCTTGCACGCCAGGCACCACAGATGCAGCGACAGCCACAGCCGCTAGTTCCTCTCTTCTAGCTAGGTGGCTACATATTTGTGGCTTGTGTAAAAAACAGAGCCACTCCCTTGCTTAGCTCTACTCATTCATCCCTACTAACAAATCTTGCTTACATGCACTAGGTGGTTACTAACAAGGGAACCCTACTAACAAGCCGAGCTCTCTAAGAAAACAATCAACAAATATGTAGTCCTAATATGTAGGTAGGGCCAGCAAGCCCATAGCACGATCACATAGTTCAAACTAGGAAGAACTTAATAATAGAATATATAGAAAACGTAATAACAAAACTTAAGAAAAGGGCCAACAAGCCATAGCAACTCCAACATAGTTTAATTACAACTTAACATAACATAGACTAAAAAAACATAGAGGGCTTAGAACCCTAGCTGTTGCCTTCTCCACCTCGCTCCTCCACCAGGCGCCCTTTTCACTGCTCCTCTGGGGCATTGTCGATGGGGTGCGGAAGAGTGTGCATGCGTGTCGCGGTGGGGAAGATGTTGGTGTACTCCGTGAACCTGTTGTGGGTGGTGAAAGCAATGAACTCGGAGCCACACCAAAACACCCGGCCGAGGAGGTAGAAGGCGTCGAATGTGTTGGGGAAGTGGGCAAGGAGAGCAACCACCACCCGGTTTTGGATGACCTCCTCGACACGGAACATCGTTGGAGATCCCCGCGGGAGGTGGTGGTAGCTGGACGTGAGGAAGAACTCGGTGAAGTTCCATGTGGTCCTCAGCCTTGATATCGCCCACACACGTAGTGTGCGATCAACGTACACGCCAGTAAGGTAGAGCCTATCCGGCATGGTGGGTGGGAAGCGATAGGTTGGTCCGGTGTACTGCATGGCTGAGGGATGTGCAGAAGAAGGAGAAGGGGTCGAAGAGCAAGAAGGGCAGATGGATGAGGGATGGCAGAGGCAGAGGGTGGGAGATGGCAGAGGCAGAGGGTGGCTTAAATAGCCATAGTGCTACATGTTATTTGGCCGTGGCAATAACAGGGTCAAATGTGAAGTAGCCCGCTTACAAACCCACCGCAGCATCGGGTGTGTACACGCGTGGGAAATGGTGGTTTGAAAAGAAGAAGAAAAAGAAGCTAATTACACGCGTGGGAATCCGTGGTCATATATATTATATGAACAAAAAGAAACAATTTTTTAAGGGCTTGTGGCCATTTTGCATGATAAAAATAAATCTGGCCCTTATAAATTTGGTCATTTTGCATGATAAAAAAGGGATAGAGGGCTAGTGGCCATTATACAAATGCAAAATGACCCATTTTTGAATAGTTTGTGGCCATTTTGCATGATAAAAATAAATTTAGCCCTTATAAATTTGGTCAATTTGCATTTTTATAGAACAAAAAGAACTAAATTTTCTACGCAATGTCAATTGTTGTGTAATTTCAAATGATGCAACAAAAACAGAGCCAACATGTTCACAAAAAACAGAGCCGGCACGTTCACAAGAAAATGACGCAATTCGACGGCCCAACCAGAGCTTGGTTTCCTTTTGGGCCCAATAACAACGTTTTTTTGCGGAGTCAGTGGTGGGCGAGCAGCCGAGCACAACCAACAGGATCGCCTCTCGCGGATCGCCCCACGATCCAACGATGCGGAGCCGTCTTTGTGATCCAACGGCCCGGAGCCTACACGCAGCCTGCCCATCGAATCCCTTCTAGAAGACCACATCTAAGGGCTGTCTCTTGGCGCCAGGGTATGATCGGACGGCTGACATTCGGAGCTAGGGTTAGGCGAAACCCCGTGGGGTTTTGAGGGGTTTTGAGCTGGTCAACGGGGTTACGAAAGCTTTGACTGAGCATAACTAATTTAAAAAAATCGAAAAATATGAAACCTTCACCGTTCGTCGTTTTATAAGACACACTACCGAGGAAAAATACTAAACTTGGTCTATGGTCATTTTCATGAAAAAAAACCTAGCTAGCACGATCGAGGTCAAATGAGCACCATTAATTTAAAAAAATCAAAAAAATATGAACCTACGCACAATGTTGTCTTATGTGACATGTTACCAACCAAAAATGATAAACTTGGTCTATGGTCATTTTCATGAGAAAACCTTCACGCATATGAGCTATCACCTACAAGATTTCATAGAGTTTAAGGAGATGAGGTAGGGTTACCTTCTGTTTTCGAAAAAATTAAAAAAACAAAAAAATCACCAAAGCTTTATTTCAAAGTGAATAAGAAGGATCTGAACTTAGTTTTCGATTTTCATATTTTAAACGTGTTTTTAATAGTTTTTATATTAAAGCATATTTTTCAAAAGAAAATGTAAAAATATGAAGATTAATTCAAAAAATAGTGAGACTTCGAATCTACACTATATAGATTGAATAGGTGTTAATAAAAAACATTTGGCTCATTTAGAGTAGGTCCAAAAAAACTTGATTACAGGTGGGTTGTTTACCCTAGCCTGGGAGCTCATTTGGAGCACATTTCTCAAATTCAAATTTCTTTGACCTCCTCTAAATCACCTTAAATTTTGCACACATGATCTCCTACACAAACATAGATAATTTTCAAGGTTTTTGTTGCATTTTCTTGAATTTATACCGTCCTGTCGAATGTCAGTTCAAAACATCGGATAATGAAACATGCTAGTGGGAAAAAGCATGCATTTGATTTGATTAATAAACATGAGACCAATAACATGTGTGATCAGTGAAGCAACACTAAAACAACATGTGTGATCAGTGAAGCAACACTGAAGTGATCAGTGAAGCAACACTGAAACAACATGTCTGATCAGTGAAGCAACACTGAAACAACATGTCTGATCATTGCAGCACCGAAACTCATACTTCACAACATCTAAACATAACTAACCATACACCACAGGCAAATATAAGGACAGACAAATATAGATAGAAAAATACATTACTAGCATCACCATAGATTCAGTTCACACCATAAACGGCCACATTCAGTTTACCAAAAGTAACCAGACCCAAAGTAACCCAAAAGATAAAGATTCAGTTCACAGCATCACAGCATCACAACATCACATCATCACATCATGCCGTAGTCACGGCCTTCGCGAGCGCAGCATGCTGCCCCCTGATCATGTAGTCCTCCCCGCGGATCGCTACATCCTCTGCATGAGACAGAACGTGATCGAAGCGGCCATCCTTTGGCTTTGGCTTGGTGGTGTAGTAGGGGCAGCGCCACTTCTTGATCTTGCGGTTGTAGAAGGAAGCAACTCCCTTGTCCTTGATCTTCTCCACCTCCTTGGCTGTGGAGGACGCGACGTTGCCCTTGTGCACATCATCTCCAGAATCATACTGCACACATGAATGAATTGCATTAATACATTATAGATTCATATACACCATGTCAAAGGAACTAAATGAACAAGGGATAGGCTTACCTCATATTCTTCGTTGTCACTAAACGCCCCCTCGTACGGGTCGTAGTCGGCCAACTTCCTCCCCCCCCCCCCAACCATCATCCTCCTGAATATACAATTACATCCATCACTAGTAGCCAATTGAAAATTTAGATATGCACACATGACACATTGTTCATAGGGCTAATATACTCCCAATATGACATTCAAAACCCCAACCTGAGTAGCATTCAAAAACAAATCTAATATAACTACATATGACATTCAAAACCCCAATATGACATTCAAATAACACGTTGATCATTGTTCATGCACACACATTGAACAACAGAGCTAATATAACTACATATTGTGGACAAATTTATATACTAATGAATCAAATAACTTCTTAATCAATGGATTCCATTTGGGCATATGACATTCAAAACCCCAATCTGAGTAGCATTCAAAAACAAATCTAATAAGGACCCAATCTAATAAGCATACATGTCTGTAGCATTAAAAAACCCAATCTGTGTGCATTAAAAACAAATCTAATAAGCATACATCTGTGTAGCATTGAAGCACATCTAATAAACAGATCTATCTAGCATTTTTGCAACGAATTTATCCAACAAACCCTAGTAGAAAAAAACCCATCCCCTGATACAGAAAACCCCGGCCCATCCATCAAACCAACTACTCTAACCATCTGAACTATATGAATCCACAATCTAACCAATCCAACTAACTCTACAAGCTAATATCCTAAAGCAAAGCAAGTGCAAATACCTCCTGCTCCTCGCCAGGCTGCACATCAGTGGTATCAGGATGGACTGCGCCGCTCGACGCCGTCACCTTCTGCAGCGCTGAGGCGGAGCCCGCCACCTCCTTCTCCACATCTGCAGCAATTGCGAGTTTCCGCGCATCGCCGTGGACGCCACCGACATCCGCGGTCACCGCGCCCTGCAGCTCGACCACATCTTCGGCCGCTGCACCGGCATCGCCATGGGCTTCGGCCATCTCCAGGAAGATGGAGGCGATGAAGGTGAGGAAGAGGATGCGGTGGGGGAGAGCGAGACGGTGCGGTGGAGGCAGTGGAGGAGAGTGAGACGACGCCGGTGGGGGAGAGCAAGACGATGCCGCAGTGAGGGGATTTGGGGAAAATGGTAGGGGCAATGGATGTGGTTGCCCCTCTTTATACGATGGGATGTTTCGGGCATGTCCCATGGACACGTGCTACCCCACGACCACGGTCAGTTGCATGCGCCCACGTATATGAATACTTATGCGGTCAGCATACGAAACAACTATATGGGTAACAGTCAAAGGTGTACTCGGCCCTACGCGGCCCCACTCGTCAGAGTTAACGGTCAAAGGCATTGACCCGATGGCAACATCCGTTGTAACCTGTTCTGAGGCTTTCGGGCAAGGGAGTGGGGAAAAGTGAGCAAAAGTTAACAGAGTGGGGATGAATGAGTAGAGCTAAGGAACTAGGGGCACAGAAATAAAAAACCCTATTTCTTTCTCTCAAATTAATTTAAGTGAAGCAAGAGAGAATTTCTTAAAAAATTACTAACTCTCAAATAAATTTAAGTGAAGCAAGAGAGCTTTTCTTCAAAAATAACTAAGCACACCATGCTCAAAATGATATAAGTGAAGCACTAGAGCAATTCCATAGCTCATAAAAATTGAAGTGAAGCATAGAGAGCAATTCTAACAAGTCATGGCATAATTATGGCTCTCTCAAATAAGTGTGTCTAGCAAGGATTCATGACTCAAAAAGCAAAACAAAACAAGCAAAGACTCATATCATACAAGATGTTCCAAGTAAAACACATATCATGTGACGAATAAAAATATAGTTTCGAGTAAAATACCGATAGTCGTTGGAAGAAAGCGGGGATGCCACTCGGGGGCATCCCCAAGCTTAGTTGGTTGCTCATTTTTGGATAATAGCTTGGGATGCCGGGGCATCCCCAAGCTTAGGCTCCTCCATCCTTCCTTCATCCATCGTAAGATAACCCAAAACTTGAAAACTTCAATCACACAAAACTCCAACAAAACCTTCATGAGATCCGTTAGTATAAGAAAGCAAATCACTACTATAAGTACTGTATCAAACCAATTCATATTTTATTCTTGCATTATATCTACTGTATTCCAACTTTTCTATGGCAAAAACTCATAAAAAACCATAGAATCATCAAAACAAGCACACAACGCAAAGAAAACATAATCTGTCAAAAACAGAACAGTCTGTAGCAATCTGGATATTTCGAATACTTCTGTAACCCAAAAAATTCTGAAAAAAATTAGGACCACATGAGCAATTTGTATATTAATCTTCTGCAAAAATAATTGCTATTTTATCATGCTCCTGTGATTTTTTAACAATTGTTTTTCTGGGCGCGAAAGTTTCTGTTTTTCAGCAAGATCAAACAACTATCACCCAAGAAGATCCTAAAGGCTTTGCTTGGCACAAACACTAATTAAAACACACAAAAAACAATCATAACATTAGCATAATTGTGCTAACACTCAAGACCAGAAAGCAAAAAACAAAAATAAATTTTATTCATTGGGTTGCCTCCCAACAAGCGCTATAGATTTATGCCCCTAGCTAGGCATAAGATTTAATGGTGCTCACACGAAAGATAATAATTGAAAAACTAAGAGAGTATCATGAAGCCTATGAAAATCACTTTTAAGTCTAACATACTTCCTATGCATAGGAATTTTATAAGCAAACAAATTATCAAGGCAAGCAAAAACTAGCATACGGAAGGAACAAGAAACAAACAATTGCAATCTCAACATAACGAGAGGTAATTTAGTAACATGAAAATTTCTACAACCATATTTTCCTCTCTCATAATAATTACATGTAGTATCATATTCAAATTCAACAATATAGCTATCACATAACATATTCTCTATATGATCCACATGCGTGCAAAGTTGACACTCTTCCAAAATAGTGGGATTATCATCAAATAAAGTCATGACCTCTCCAAACCCACTTTTATCAAAAAGTTCACAAGATTGATAATTCTCCAAAGTAGTGGGATCATTAACACCTAAAGTTGACACTCTTCCAAACCCACTTTCAATATCATTGCAAACATATTCATCATGAGGTTTAAATAAATTTTCAAGATCATAAGAATCATTATCACCCCAATCATGATCATTGCAATAAGTAGTGGACATATCAAAACAAGCATCCCCAAGCTTGGGGTTTTGCATATCACTAACACAATTGACATTAATAGAATTTATAATAACATCATTGCAATCATGCTTTTCATTCAAGGAGCTATCATGAATCACTTTATAAATTTCTTCGTTTAACACTTCATCACAATTTTCAGATTCATGAATCTCAAGCAAAACTTCATAAAGATAATATAGTGAACTCTATTCACTAGCAATGGGTTCATCATAATTGGGTCTCTTGAAAAGATTAGCAAGTGGATGAGGATCCATATCAATTGATTTTTAGCAAGCGAAGATGCAAGAAAATATAAGACACATGGCAACACAAGCAAACCTGAGATCTGACGAAAAAATGGCGAACGAAAAAGAGGGCGAATAAAACGGCAATGAAGTGGGGGAGAGGAAAATGAGAGGCAAATGACAAATAATGTAAATTTCAAGGAGATGATATTTGTCATTACGAACCTGGTATATCTTGAAGATCCTCCCCGGCAACGGCGCCATAAATTTCTTTTGATGCGGCTTGAAGCTACGTCGGTATTTCCCCAAAGAGGAAGGGATGATGCAGCACAGCGGCGGTAGGTATTTCCCTCAATGATGAAATCAAGGTTATCGAACCAGTAGGAGAACCAAGCAACACTACGTAAACAGCACCTGCACACAAATAACAAATACTCGCAACCCGACGTGTAAAAGGGGTTGTCAATCCCTTTCGGGCAACGACGCCACATATTGGCAAACGGACGTGAGAGACTAGTAAATATTGATAGATCGAACACCAAATAAAATAAAGTGCAGCAAGGTATTTTTGTATTTTTGGTTTAATAGATATGAAAATAAAAGCAAAGGAAAATAGATCGCAAAGGCAAATATTTTAAAGAAGAGACCCAGGGGCCGTAGGTTTCACTAGTGGCTTCTCTCGAGAAAAATAGCAATGGTGGGTGAGCAAATTACTATTGGGAAATTGATAGAACTTCAAATTATCATGACGATATCCAGGCAATGATCATTATATAGGCATCACGTCCAAGATTAGTAGACCGACTCCTGCCTGCATCTACTACTATTACTCCACACATCGATCGCTATCCAGCATGCATCTGGTGTATTAAGTTCAAGGAGAAACGGATAATGCAATAAGAACGATGACATGATGTAGACAAGATCTATTTATGTAGAAATAGACCCCATCGTTTTAGACTTAGTAGCAACGATACATACGCGCAGCCCTTCTGTCACTGGGATCAAGCACCGTAAGATCGAACCCACTACAAAGCACCTCTTCCCATTGAAAGATAAATAGATCAAATTGGCCAAACACAACCCAAAAATCATGCATATAAGAGATCAAAGAAGAGTAAAAAGATAGATCTGATCATAAACTCAAAGTTATCGGATCCCAACAAACACACGCAAAAGAGTTACATCATATAGATCTCCAAGAGACCATTGTATTGAGAATCAAACGAGAGATAGGAAGCCATCTTGCTACTAACTACGGACCCGTAGGTCTACAAAGAACTACTCACGCATCATCAGAGAGGCACCAATGGAAGTGGTGAACCCCTCCGTGATGGTGTCTAGATTGGATCTGGTGGTTCTGGACTCTGCGGCGGCTGGAATTGATTTTCATCGACTCCCCTAGGGTTTCTGGAATATTGGGGTATTTATAAATCAAAGACGCGGTCCGGGGGCACCTGAGGTGGGCACAACCCACCAGGGCGCGCCTGGGCCTCCAGGCGCGCCCTGGTGGGTTGTGCTCCCCTCGGAGCACCCCCCAGGCGCTTCTCCGGCCCACTGGATGTCTTCTGGTACAAAAAAAATCCTCAAAAAGTTTCGCTGCATTTGGACTCCGTTTGGTATTGATTTCCTACGATGTAAAAAACATGCAGAAAATAGCAACTGGCACTTGGCACTATGTCAATAGGTTAGTACCAAAAAATGATATAAAATGACTATAAAATGATTATAAAACATCCAAGCATGATAATATAACACAATTGAACAATAAAAAATTATAGATACGTTGGAGACGTATCAGTTTGCACCCATAAGGACGATCACTTATCTCCCAAGTTTCATTTGCCAAGATGGGATCCATATCACTACGGACTGCTTCTTCCAGTAGTCAGCATCTTCAGATGCATAGGCCTCCGAAATAGAACTAGGAGTGTCATCTATAAGATACACAAGAAAATCATCACCAAAAGACTTTGCAGTCCTCTATCTCTTGCTCTTAGTAGGAACTTCATTGTTCTCCTCCACAGGATTTTCAAAGTGTTGCATCAACATGGCAGGTTCACTAATTGTAACTAATTCCTGATTTGAGGAACCAGGTATCTCCTGATTTGATGAGCTCGCCACATCCTTCATGGGAAAGATATCTTCAAAGAAAGTCGCACAATTCGACTCCATGATTGTACCGACTTACATGTCAGATACCTCAGATTTTACAACCAAGAATCTATAGCCAATGCTATGAAAAGCATATCCCAGGAAAACACAATCCAGAGTTTTTGGTCCCAGCTAGCGCTTCTTTAGAATTGGCACACTGACTTTCGCCAAACAACCCGAGGTTCGTAGATAAGAGAGGTTTAACCTTTTCTTCTCCCATTCCTCGAATGGAGTTATCTCTTTGTTCTTTGTGGGAACTCGGTTTAGGACATGACATGCAGTCAATATCGCCTCCCCCCACCATGCCTTGGAGAGACCTGATGTGTCTAACATGGCGTTAACCAAATCAGTTAGAGTACAGTTCTTTCTTTCGGCTACCCCATTTGATTGAGGTGAATAGGCAGGTGTCCTCTTATGTATTATACCATGTTCCGCATAGAAGGAATCGACTTCATTTGAGAAATACTCTCCACCACGATCAGACCTAAGCCTCTTGATCGTTCGATCAAGTTGGTTTTCCGCTTTAGCTTTATAGATCTTGAAATACTTCAAAGCCTCATCCTTAGATTTCAGAAGATACACATGGCAGTATCTAGTGGAGTCATCAATTAACGTCATCAAATATTTCTTTCCACCTTTTGTCAAAATACCATTCATTTCATATAGATCTGAATGTATGAGCTCTAGTGGTGCAAGATTTCTCGTTTCCGCAGTCGTGTGAGACTTACGAGGTTGTTTAGCTTGCACACAAACTTGACACTTAGATCCCTTGACAGTGGTGAAACTAGGGATTGATATGTCTCCAACGTATCTATAATTTTTTATTGTTCCATGCTATTATATTATCCATCTTGGATGTTTTATATGCTATTTTATATGATTTTTGGGACTAACCTATTAACCTAGAGCCCAGTGCCAGTTTCTATTTTTTCCTTGTTTTTGAGTATCGCAGAAAAGGAATAGCCAACGGAGTCCAATTGACGTGCCAATTTTTGATGATTTTTATGGACGAAAAGAAGCCCCCCGAAGTAAAAGAGTTGAGCCAGAAGAGTCCCGAGCCATCCACGAGGGTGGAGGGCGCGCCCTACCCCCCTGGGCGCGCCCCCCTATCTCGTGGACGACTCGGAGACCCCCCTGGCGTGAGACCGACGCCAAAAAATCCTATAAATACAGAAACCCCCAGAAAAAACCTAGATCGGGAGTTCCGCCGCCGCAAGCCTCTGTAGCCACCAAAAACCAATTGAGACCCTGTTCCGGCACCCTGCCGGAGGGGGGATCACTCACCTGTGGCCATCTTCATCATCCCGGCGCTCTCCATGACGAGGAGGGAGTAGTTCACCCTCGGGGCTGAGGGTATGTACCAGTAGCTATGTGTTTGATCTCTCTCTTTCTCTCGTGTTCTTGATTTGGCATGATCTTGATGTATCGATAGCTTTGCTATTATAGTTGGATCTTATGATGTTTCTCCCCCTCTACCCTCTTGTAATGGATTGAGTTTTCCCTTTGAAGTTATCTTATCGGATTGAGTCTTTAAGGATTTGAGAACACTTTATGTATGTCTTGCATGTGCTTATCTATGGTGACAATGGGATATTCACGTGATCTACTTGATGTATGTTTTGGTGATGAACTTGCGGGTTCAGTGACCTTGTGAACTTATGCATAGGGGTTGGCACACGTTTTCGTCTTGACTCTCCGGTAGAAACTTTGGGGCACTCTTTGAAGTTCTTTGTGTTGGTTGAATAGATAAATCTGAGATTGTGTGATGCATATCGTATAATCATACCCACGGATACTTGAGGTGACATTGTAGTATATAGGTGACATTAGGGTTTTGGTTGATTTGTGTCTTAAGGTGTTATTCTAGTACGAACTCTAGGATAGATCGAACGGAAAGAATAGCTTCATGTTATTTTACTACGGACTCTTGAATAGATTGATCAGAAAGAATAACTTTGAGGTGCTTTCGTACCCTACAATAATCTCTTCATTTGTTCTCCGCTATTAGTGACTTTGGAGTGACTCTTTGTTGCATGTTGAGGGATAGTTATATGATCTAATTATGTTATCCTTGTTGAGAGAACTTGCACTAGTGAAAGTATGAACCTTAGGCCTTGTTTCCTAGCATTGCAATACCGTTTACGCTCACTTTTATCATTAGTTACCTTGCTGTTTTTATATTTTCATATTACAAAAACCTATATCTACCATCCATATTGCACTTGTATCACCATCTCTTCACCGAACTAGTGCACCTATACAGTTTACCATTGTATCGGGTGTGTTGGGGACACAAGAGACTCTTTGCTATTTGGTTGCGGGGTTGTTTGAGAGAGACCATCTTCATCCTACGCCTCCCACGGATTGATAAACGTTAGGTCATCCACTTGAGGGAAATTTGCTACTGTCCTACAAACCTCTGCACTTGGAGGCCCAACAACGTCTACAAGAAGAAGGTTGAGTAGTAGACATCAGGGATTAAGTTCAATTTGGCTGGTCGCGACATGCAACCAAAATTAACGTGACAGAGAGGCGAATGCCACACATTTGATTCACTATTGTTGCAAACATGATTAACAACTTTATTGCAAACATCTCACAAGGATAAACGGAACTGGCCTCCTAACTCATAGCCTTTATTAAAAAAAGTTCCATACTTGGATATTACAAATTTATTCGACTCAAAGACAAGCTTGTAGCCATCTCTACACAGAAGAGATCCGCTAACAAGATTTTTATTGACAGAGGGGACATAATGCACGTTCTTCAGGCGCACGATCTTCCTCGAAGTAAACTTCAGATCGACCGTGCCAACACCACAAACAGAAGCACTTGAACCATTGCCCATCAGCACAGTGGAAGTCCCTGCGGCCTGATAAGACAAAAACATGGAAATATCACCGCATACATGCACATTAGCACCCGTGTCAATCATCCAATCAGGAGAATGACATACTGAAAGAATAGTGGGAAATATACCATACCCAGCATCCTTCATGTCAGTGTCACCAATGACAACATTAGCGGTCTTGCCGCCTTTCCCAAGATGACGCTTGTCATAACGATTAGGGCAAATAGGAGCTCAATGGTCAGGATCTCCGCACACATGAAAAACACCTTTCTTCTTGTTATTCTTCTTCTTGTACAGCCTTGTTCTTCCCATCAAACTTTGCTTTACCATCAAACTTGCCCTTGTTCTTGAACTTATGGGGTTGGAAATTTTCCTTCTGTACCAGATTGGCACTAGATCCTCCCTCGATACCTCGAGCACGTGTGTCTTTTGCTCTCGCCTTTTCTTCCACATCAAGAGTACCAATGAGATCCGGAACGGAAAACTCCTGCCTCTTATGCTTCAGTAAGGTAGCAAAGTTCCTCCACGAAGGAGGAAACTTAGTGATGATGCCTCCGGCAACAAACTTGTCTGGTAGCATACAATTGAAGCGCTCAAGTTCTCTAGCAAATGAGTGTATCTCGTGAGCTTGCTCAACCACGTAGCGCTCTTCAGTCATCCTGTAGTCATAGAATTGTTCCATGATGTACAACTCAGTGCCAGCATCCGAGACCGCAAACTTGGCCTCGAGTGCATCCCACGTATCTTTTCCATTATCAGTTGATGCATAAGCATCAACTATGTTTTGATACGTCCATTTTGCATCATGCTTTTATATTGATATTTATTACATTATGGGCTGTTATTACACATTATGTCACAATACTTATGCCTATTCTCTCTTATTTTACAAGGTTTACATGAAGAGGGAGAATGCCGGCAGCTGGAATTCTGGGCTGGAAAAGGAGCAAATATTAGAGACCTATTCTGCACAACTCCAAAAGTCCTGAAACTTCACGGAGGCACGTTTTGGAATATATAAAAAATGTTGGCGAAAGAATCAAACAGAGGGGGCCCACACCTTGGCCACGAGGGTGGGAGGCGCGCCCTACCCCCCTGGGCGCGCCCCCTGTCTCGTGGGCCCCCTAGCAGGCCTCCGGTGCCCATCTTCTGCTATATGAAGCCTTTCGTCCTAGAAAAAATAAGGAGGAAGCTTTCGGGACGAAACACCGCCGCCACGAGGCGGAACCTGGCGAAACCAATCTAGGGCTCCGGTGGAGCTGTTCTGCCCGGGAAACATCCCTCCGGGAGGGGGAAATCATCACCATCGTCATCACCATCGATCCTCTCATCGGGAGGGGGTGAATCTCCATCAACATCTTCATCTCAAACCCTAGTTCATCTCTTGTATCCAATCTTTGTCTCAAAACCTCAGATTGGTACCTGTGGGTTGCTAGTAGTGTTGATTACTCCTTGTAGTTGATGCTAGTTGGTTTATTTGGTGGAAGATCATATGTTCAGATCCTTTATGCATATTAATACCCCTCTGATTATGAACATGAATGTGATTTGTGAGTAGTTACGTTTGTTCCTGAGGACATGGGAGAAGTCTTGCTATAAGTAGTCATGTGAATTTGGTATTCGTTCGATATTTTGATGAGATGTATGTTGTCTCTCCTCTAGTGGTGTTATGTGAACGTAGACTACATGACACTTCACCATTATTTGGGCCTAGAGGAAGGCATTGGGAAGTAATAAGTAGATGATGGGTTGCTAGAGTGACAGAAGCTTAACCCCTAGTTTATGCGTTGCTTCGTAAGGGGCTGATTTGGACCCACATGTTTCATGCTATGGTTAGGTTTACCTTAATACTTATTTTGTAGTTGCAGATGCTTGCAATAGGGGTTAATCATAAGTGGGATGCTTGTCCAAGGAAGGGCAGTACCCAAGCACCGGTTCACCCACATATCAAATTATCAAAGTAACGAACGGCGAATCATATGAGCGTGAGGAAAACTAGCTTGACGATAATTCCCATGTGTCCTCGGGAGCGCTTTCCTTCATATAAGAGTTTGTCCAGGCTTGTCCTTTGCTACAAAAAGGATTGGGCCACCTTGCTGCACTTTATTTACTTTTGTTATTTGTTACCCGTTACAAATTACCTTATCACAAAACTATCTGTTACCGATAATTTCAGTGCTTGCAGAGAATACCTTACTGAAAACCGCTTGTCATTTCCTTCTGCTTCTCGTTGGGTTCGACACTCTTACTTATCGAAAGGACTATGATAGATCCCCTATACTTGTGGGTCATCAAGACTCTTTTCTGGCACCGTTGCCGGGGAGTGAAGCGCCTTTGGTAAGTGGAATTTGGTAAGGAAAAATTTATATAGTGTGCTGAAATTTACTGTCACTTGTTACTATGGAAAGTAATCCTTTGAGGGGCTTGTCCGGGGTATCTTCACCCCGACCAGTAGAGCAAAGAGTTGCTCCTCAACCTACTGAACCTACTGAAAATGTTTACTTTGAAATTCCTTCGGGTATGATAGAGAAATTTCGAGCTAATCCTTTTACAGGAGATGGAACATTGCATCCCGATTTGCACCTAATATATGTGGATGAAGTTTGTGGATTATTCAAGCTTGCAGGTATGCCCGAGGATGTTATCAAGAAGAAGGTCTTCCCTTTATCTTTTAAGGGAAAGGCATTGACATGGTTTAGGCTATGTGATGATATGGGATCATGGAACTACAACCGTTTGAAATTGGAATTTCAGCAGAAGTTTTATCCTAAGCATCTTGTTCATCGTGATCGTAATTATATATATAATTTTTGGCCTCGCGAAGGAGAAAGCACCGCTCAAGGTTGGGGGAGGCTTAAGTCAATGTTATATTCATGCCCCAATCATGAGCTCTCAAGAGAAATTATTATTCAAAACTTTTATGCTCGGCTTTCTCTCAATAATCGCTCCATGCTCGATACTTCTTGTACTGGTTCTTTTATGATGAAGACTATTGAATTCAAATGGGATGTCGGGACCCCAATTCTAAGTCACACCGATCTAGCATGTAACACCTCATATCACTTTGTGGCCTCACGCACGGTATTCCCACGGGTGTCGCCTTACCATGGCCCGGGACCGTTTGCGCCTTTTGGCTCATGTATATGATAGTGTCGCTAGCATCCATATGACAAAGAACCCGGGCTGACATGACTAGTTGTGAACCCAAAGTGGCACTAACTTACGGGGACAGGCATACATGAAACAACATCGAGCATGTCGGTCGGCAGCGTGTGAATCCGGGCTGTAGCAACTGGGCTAACAGGACTCCGGGAACCCGGGCTGTAGCAGGCTAGGCAGGACTCCGGATGTCACCGCGTGACATTTCCCCGAAGGGACAGACACAGGAATGAAGTGAATCACATGCCGGCCAGTCTAAGTGTTCCGGAGCAGTAGTGCTGGGCTAGCAGGACTCCGGTAAACCGGGCTGTAGCGGACTACCATGGCTCGGTGGAAGCACTAGACTACATTTCCCCATAAGAGAGGCTACCAAGGATAGACAACTAGGTTGTCGGATCCCACACATAGCAATACACGTTACACGTACGCATAACATGCAAGTATGTGCTGTACAACATGGCATCACAACATAACGCAAACTCATATAGATAAAAAAGGCCCAGAAGAGCCACATAGCATTAAGTACAAACAGGGGCCACATGACCCATCATTCAGAGCATACAAGCAACGGAAGCATTACATGTCTGAGTACAGACAACTACAAAAGAAAAGGGCGAGAAGCCTGACTATCTACAAGCCCCTCCCAAGGGTACAAGATCGTAGCTGAGGTACAAGCTACTCGTCGAAGTCCAGGCGGAACTACTAGTAAGACTGAAGTCTCCGCTGCAAAAACATAAATAAAGCAACATGAGTACAAAGGTACTCAGCAAGACTTACATCAGATCCTATCATACATGCATTTGTATCAAGAAGGTAGTGTGGGGTTTAGTTGCAGCAAGCCAGCTTTGACTCAATGGCTATCCTGTTCTACGACTACGAGAAACTTCTTTGAGGTAAGAAGGCGCACACGAGTCCACTAATCACCACCTCAATACACCACTATGGATTCATTCCCGTCTCACTACGAGAAGCCGTCCATAGCACTCACACTTATCTTGAGCATTTTAGAGTATCCACTTCAAGTTGTCTATGTACCACGTAAGCATCCAAGAAGTCCATAACCGAGGACACGGCTATTCGAATAGATCATGATAACCCTGCAGGGGTATACTGCTTCACACACGCTCTCGCCACTTACCGCCATGTACACGTCATGTATCTTGGCAACCTTCAAGCGAAAGCCTGGCGAGGGTGTCGGCCACGACCTGACTAACCACACAAGACCCTAGTCCAGGTTTATCGCCTATTCGGGTTCCATCCGCAAGGAGATCCGGCCGGGGTGTCGCTCACGGCCCCAAACGATGTGTGCAGGGTTCCCGAGCCCACCATCCGGGTGCCACTCGGTACACCGGGCCACGTGTGCCTAGTCTGTCCCAAGCCCACCCTGCCGGGTGCCACTCGGTAGAAAAATAGCACTACCTACAAACACCAGAAACTAGTTGCAACTCCTGGACAGAGATCAAGTTGGTTAATAAGTCGAGAGGGGCACTTAAGCATTCCAATGTGTGGTAGTAGCTAGTCATTGGACAACATACACAGAACTCGGTGCTTAAGGACGGTTCCAGTGAGACAACCCACCATGTACTCCTACATGGCCTCTCACCGCTACCTTTACCAAATCGTGTTCACACACTTAACTCTCAGCACCAGAACATATCGTAACACTCCAATTCATTCCCTATGAATCAGACCTGACACAACTCTAAGCAATAGCAGGCAAGGCATGGTAGGAACACAACATGGCTCAAACAACTCCTACACATGCTAGTGGGTTTCAACTATTTACTGTGGCAATGACAGGTCATGCAGAGGAATGGGTTCAACTACCGCAGCATAAAGTAGCAGTTGAATCGTTGTTGTCCTAATGCAGTAAAAGAGAGCAGGAGCGAGAGAATAGTATTGTATTGGAATGAACAAAGGGGGTTTGCTTGCCTGGTAGATCAACAGGGTGGCACTGCTCCTCAGACAGGTACTCTGGAACACTCTCCGGAGCAGGACCTATCGAGAAGGAACGGTGTCGACAATCAAAACACAATCATATGCAGATGCATGAATATGGCATGAATATGTGATGTTTTTTGAGCCAATGCATTTAGCATTCAACTTGGAAGAGATCCATTTGAACCAAAGGTTCAAATGCAACTCTAATATAAGTCCCTTTAAATGCCATAAGTGTGTTTTCATATATACAGCATGTATAGGTTGGTTTGTCATGCATGACAATGGCACAGATGGATAGATTGAATTTTTCTGATCATTTTTCATATATAAATTATTTAAATCTGAGCTACGGTTGAATTTCTATGAATTTTTGAAGTTTATATCATTTTCTGGAATTTCCTGATTTAATTTAAATCCAGGAAATGAATAACTGCGTCAGCACTGCGTCATGCTTGCGTCACCAAATCAACAACGCTGACTGGGGTCAAACCTGACATGTGGGGTCCACACGTCAGTGACACAGTGTTAAACAGGGGGTTTTTACTAATCTAATTAAAGGATTAGGGCGCATGGGCCCACTGGTCAGTGTCAGGGGCTTAGGTTAGGTGGTGATTAGCACTGAGCTAATCACCTGACCGACGGGGCCCACTGTCAGACCGGCGAGGTCGTCGTCGGTGACCTCAGGACGCGGCGGCGTCCGCGTTACAGGGCACGGGGGCGGCGGCTAAGGGCACCGGGGCGTAGCCCGGGCTCTCGCGCATCTGGTGGGGCAGGAAGGAGGAGGAGGGGTGGCCGGAGCTCGCCGGAGCGGAGCTCGCGGCGGCGGCCGGAGCTCGGGCTCGAGCGGCTGCGGGAGGGCTACAGAGCACGGGGAAGCAGAAGAGAAGGGGGAACCGATGCAGGGGCTCACGGCGGATTCGGGGGCGCCGTCGGAGAGCTCGGCGAAGGGCTGGTGCGGCCGGAGGGTCGCCGTCGATCTCGGGCGGCCGGAGACGAAGATGACGCCGCCGAGGACGAAGCGGAGCTCGCCCGGGTTGCTTGGCTCGGTGAGGAGGGAGAGGGGGTCGCGGCGGAGCTGTGGAGCGTGTCGAGGAGGTGCGGCAGTGGCCGAGGCCACGGTGGCTGTGGACGGCGGCGACGGGCGCGTGGCCGCGAGAGAGAGAGCGAAGGGGAAGACGGAATGGGCACGGGGGAGAGCGAGAGAGGTGTGGGGCGGCGCGTGGCGTCGCGCGGGTGTTCCAAGCGACGAGGGGGAGAAGCAGGAGGTGGCCGGACGCGTGGCCGCACGCACCGAGCGCGTGCCCCTGTCCTCCTGGCGCGAGGAAGGGGACGACTAGCACGGCCAGCTGGCTGGGCCGTCCTGCTGGGCCGCTGGGCCAGGCCAGGCTGCACAGTGAGGTAAGTGCAGGTGGGTTTTCTTCCTTTCTTTCTATTTTTGTTTTCTGTAATTTGTTTTGATATAGTTTTAAACACTAAATCATTTTATTTACTTCTGTCAATTTTTGTAGGAACTAGTTGGATTGCTCCAAAACTCCTCACCAATTAACAGAATTTTTGGACATATATTATATATATAGCAAATATATATCCAAAGCAAATAATTATGCATTAATTCCAAATGGCCAAAATAAATACTTATGAGCTCCTGAAAATATTGGTTTGATTTTTATCTCTGTACAATATTTTCATAGAGTAACATGAACATTTTGTTGGCCCTTTTTGGAGCAATTTTTATCTAGGTCATTTCCAGAAATGATTTCTGAGGGTTTCACAAATCCCCATTTCAATTTTAAATTGAATTTAAACATGATGCTCACAAGAAGCCTAGCCTAGGTCATACCAGAACTAGGGATGTGACAACTCGCCCCCACTTGAAAGAATCTCGTCCCGAGATTCAGGGCTCAATGGAAAGAAGGTGGGGTACTCCAGTCGAAGACGATCTTCTCGCTCCCAAGTAGCTTCTCTCTCG
This sequence comes from Triticum aestivum, assembly GCF_018294505.1. Lineage (NCBI taxonomy): Eukaryota > Viridiplantae > Streptophyta > Magnoliopsida > Poales > Poaceae > Triticum > Triticum aestivum. The sequence goes on along the minus strand of NC_057799.1, from coordinate 136,847,667 downwards.
GAATGATGAGACCACTGAACCTTGAGAAACTTGATGTTCTGACGTCGGGTGACACGCTCTGCTTGATCAAGAATGCGAATAGGGTACTCTCGATATGTGAGGTTATCTTGGAGATCAAGCGTTTCGTGGTCCACTCTGCGGATGGGATCCGAGAAGCAACGCCTAAGTTGAGAGACGTGGAAGACATCATGGACTCGAGAAAGATGTGGGGGTAGTTCCAACTGGTAGGAAACCTCTCCTCGTTTAGCGAGAATGCGAAAAGGACCAATGTAACGAGGAGCCAACTTGCCCTTGATACCGAAATGATGGGTACCCTTTAGAGGAGTAACCCGAAGGTAAGCCTTGTGGCCAACTTCATAAGCCACTTCCTTATGACGACGGTCATACTGGCTCTTTTGACGAGACTGGGCTGTTTTCAAATTCTCACGAATGATGCGAACTTGCTCTTCTGCTTCCTGGATCATGTCCGGTCCAAAGAATTGTCTTTCACCGGTTTCTGACCAGTTCAAAGGTGTTCGACATCTTCGTCCATACAGAATCTCGAAAGGAGTTTTCTTAAGACTGGATTGATAGCTATTGTTATAAGCAAACTCAGCGAAAGGTAGGCATTTCTCCCAATCCATACCGAATGAGATAACGCAAGCTCTAAGCATGTCTTCGAGAATTTGGTTGACCCTTTCCACCTGACCACTTGATTGAGGGTGGAAAGCGGTACTGAAGGAAAGATGGGTGCCCATGGCAGTTTGGAAACTCTCCCAGAAATGAGAAGTGAAGAGACTACCACGGTCTGAATTGATCTCTAGTGGAACACCATGGAGTGACACTATTCGAGAAATATATAAGTCAGCGAGCTGACTAGAAGTGATACTCTCTCGAACAGGTAGGAAGTGAGCCACTTTGGAAAGACGATCAATGACTACGAAGATAGCGTTATTCCCTTTCTTGGTCCTGGGAAAGCCGGTGATGAAGTCCATACCAACTTTATCCCATTTCCACTCAGGAATGGCTAAAGGTTGAAGGGTGCCAGCAGGCGTTTGATGCTCTGCCTTAACGCGACGACAAACGTCACAGTTAGCTATGAACTCAGCAATTTCTCTCTTCATCCTAGTCCCCCAGAACCTCTGGCGTAGGTCCTGATACATCTTAGTACTACCGGGATGAATCGTGAGAGGGGATTCATGTGCCTCCTTAAGGATCAATTGTCGCAGATGTTGATTCTTGGGAACCACCAAGCGATTCTCAAAGAAAACAGCACCTCGATCATCCATGGAGAAACATCCACCAACTCCCTTCTTAATGTTTCTCTTGATGCGGGTAACACCCCTATCAAACTTCTGGTCAGAAATGATCTGATCCTCAAGGGTAGGTTTCGCCACCAAGGTAGAAAGGAATCCATGAGGAGCAATGTGAGGATTAAGCTTACAGAATTCCTCATGGAGAAGTGGTTGGCCCTGCTGCAACATAAGATTGTTGCAATAGGACTTACGACTTAGCGCATCAGCCATGACATTGTCCTTGCCTGGGGTGTAGGTAATCCCTAAGTCGTAATCTGAGATCAACTCCAACCAACGTCTTTGTTGGGGAACGTAGCAGAAATTCAAAATTTTCTACGCATCACCAAGATCAATATATGGAGTAATCTAGCAACGAGGGGAAGGAGAGTGCATCTACATACCCTTTTAGATCGCGATGCGGAAGCGTTGCAAGAACGCGGATGAAGGATTCGTACTCGTAGCGATTCAGATCGCGGTTGATTCCGATCTAAGCGCCGAACCACGGCGCCTCCGCGTTCAACACACGTGCAGCCCGGTGACGTCTCCCACGCCTTGATCCAGCAAGGAGAGAGGGAGAGGTTGGGGAAGACTCCGTCCAGCAGCAGCACGACGGCGTGGTGGTGATGGAGGAGCGTGGCAATCCTGCAGGGCTTCGCCAAGCACCGCGGGAGAGGAGGAGGGAGAGGGGTAGGGCTGCGCCAAGAGAGAGATGTTCTCATGTGTATGGCAGCCCCAAAACCCCCACTATATATAGGGGAGGGGGAGGGGCTGCATCCCCATCTAGGGTTTCCCCCCCAAGGGGTGCGGCCAGCCCTAGATCCATCTAGGGGGGCGGCCAAGGGGGGAGAGGGGGGGCGCACCACTAGGTGGGCCTTAGGCCCATCTGAGCCTAGGGTTTCCCCCCTTCCCCCCCTTCCTGCGCCCTGGGCCCCTTGTGGGAGGCGCACCAGCCCACCTAGGGGATGGTCCCTTCCCACACTTGGCCCACGCAGCCCTCTGGGGCCGGTGGCCCCACCTGGTGGACCCCCGGGACCCTCCCGGTGGTCCCGGTACGTTACCGATAGCACCCGAAACTTTTCCGGTGACCAAAACAGGACTTCCCATATATAAATCTTTACCTCCGGACCATTCCAGAACTCCTCGTGACGTCCGGGATCTCATCCGGGACTCCGAACAACATTCGGTAACCACGTATATCTATTCCCTATAACCCTAGCGTCATCGAACCTTAAGTGTGTAGACCCTACGGGTTCGGGAACCATGCAGACATGACCGAGACGTTCTCCGGCCAATAACCAACAGCGGGATCTGGATACCCATGTTGGCTCCCACATGTTCCACGATGATCTCATCGGATGAACCACGATGTCGGGGATTCAATCAATCCCGTATACAATTCCCTTTGTCAATCGGTATGTTACTTGCCCGAGATTCGATCGTCGGTATCCCGATACCTTGTTCAATCTCGTTACCGGCAAGTCTCTTTACTCGTTCCGTAACACATCATCCTGTGATCAACTCCTTGGTCACATTGTGCACATTATGATGATGTCCTACCGAGTGGGCCCAGAGATACCTCTCCGTTTACACGGAGTGACAAATCCCAGTCTCGATTCGTGCCAACCCAACAGACACTTTCGGAGATACCTGTAGTGCACCTTTATAGCCACCCAGTTACGTTGTGATGTTTGGTACACCCAAAGCATTCCTACGGTATCCGGGAGTTGCACAAACTCATGGTCTAAGGAAATGATACTTGACATTAGAAAAGCTCTTAGCAAACGAACTACACGATCTTGTGCTAGGCTTAGGATTGGGTCTTGTCCATCACATCATTCTCCTAATGATGTGATCCTGTTATCAACGACATCCAATGTCCATGGTCAGGAAACCGTAACCATCTATTGATCAACGAGCTAGTCAACTAGAGGCTTACTAGGGACATGGTGTTGTCTATGTATCCACACATGTATCTGAGTTTCCTATCAATACAATTCTAGCATGGATAATAAACGATTATCATGAACAAGGAAATATAATAATGACCAATTTATTATTGCCTCTAGGGCATATTTCCAACAGTCTCCCACTTGCACTAGAGTCAATAATCTAGTTCACATCACCATGTGATTAACACTCACAGGTCACATCACCATGTGACCAACATCCAAAGAGTTTACTAGAGTCAACAATCTAGTTCACATCACTATGTGATCAACACTCAATGAGTCCTGGTTTGATCATGTTATGCTTGTGAGAGAGGTTATTAGTCAACGGGTCTGAACCTTTCAGATCCGTGTGTGCTTTACGAATATCTATGTCATCTTGTGGATGCTACCGCGCGCTACTTGGAGCCATTTTAAATAACTGCTCTACTATACGAATCCGGTTTACTACTCAGAGTCATCCGGATTAGTGTCAAAGTTCGCATCAACGTAACCCTTTACGACGAACTCCTTTTCACCTCCATAATCGAGAAAATTCCTTAGTCCACTAGATACTAAGGATAAGTTCGACCGCTGTCATGTGATCCATTCTCGGATCACTATTGTACCCCTTGACCAACTCATGGCAAGGCACACTTCATGTGCGGTACACAGCATAGCATATTGTAGAGCCTACGTCTAAAGCATAGGGGACGACCTTCGTCCTTTCTCTCTCTTCTGCTGTGGTCACCTTGAGCTACGTTCGCAGAATGCAGCTTGTGTGTGATACTACGGATCCAGTCATCTACATCGAGTGGCTCAATGGAATGAAGGAAGGTAGGTGGTTTCAGACCAATGAAATCATAGATGGTTGCTGACTCTTTGCACTGGGGTGAGGTGTTCTCCTCGATACGTGCTAACAAGCGGTTAGACTCATGCTTGTTCCTCTCCATATCTAACATAAACTCTGCCAACGAAGGCTGGTCGGAAGGATCCTCCTCATCCCTACCACCTCCGTGGTTCAGGCAACGGGCAACAGAACTTCGGTTAACTGACGACATCCTGAGAAGCGGAACCAAGGACGAGGTCAACAACAACTATAGGATGCAACATGTAGCACAAGGAAATTTGTATCTCTCGAACTCCTAGGACAATTCCGGCAGCATAACGGTAGTAAAATGCTCAAAGTGAGACATTCTGCAAAGGACGGGGTAGCACCATACTCAACATCATCACTCAAGGTTCTGAGATATTACTAAACAGGCTACACCGGAGGTACTCAAACTGGGATATGACTCTGATCAACCAATCCTAAGAGACTATGGAGTAGTAACACGTGATCCTGATACACAGAAGAGGAAGCCTAGTTCCTTAACCCCGTAAGAAAGATAGGATGACTCAGATCAGAAGGCATGAGGTAAAAGAAGTAAAAAGAGCCTTACGTTCCCTTCCACAATCAATTCCCTTACATAACTAAAGAATTTCTAGACTCAACTTCGACCAGGTTGGCTTGGAAATCCTACAGGCAGTCAGGCTCTGATACCAAAGCTGTCGGGACCCCGATTCTAAGTCACACCGATCTAGCATGTAACACCTCATATCACTTTGTGGCCTCACGCACGGTATTCCCACGGGTGTCGCCTTACCATGGCCCGGAACCTTTTGCGCCTTTTGGCTCATGTATATGATAGTGTCGCTAGCATCCATATGACAAAGAACCCAGGCCGACATGACTAGTCATGAACCCAAAGTGGCACTAACTTACGGGGACAGGCATACATGAAACAACATCGAGCATGTCGGTCGGCAGCATGTGAATCCGGGCTGTAGCAACTGGGCTAACAGGACTCCGGGAACCCGGGCTGTAGCAGGCTAGGCAGGACTCCGGATGTCACCGCGTGACATTTCCCCGAAGGGACAGACACAGGAACGAAGTGAATCACATGCCGGCCAGTCTAAGTGTTCCGGAGCAGTAGTGCTGGGCTAGCAGGACTCCGGTAAACTGGGTTGTAGCGGACTACCATGGCTCGGTGGAAGCACTAGACTACATTTCCCCATAAGAGAGGCTACCAAGGATAGACAACTAGGTTGTCAGATCCCACACATAACAATACATGTTACACGTACGCATAACATGCAAGTATGTGTTGTACAACATGGCATCACAACATAACGCAAACTCATATAGATAAAAAAGGCCCAGAAGAGCCACATAGCATTAAGTACAAACAGGGGCCACATGACCCATCATTCAGAGCATACAAGCAACGGAAGCATTACATGTCTGAGTACAGACAACTACAAAAGAAAAGGGCGAGAAGCCTGACTATCTACAAGCCCCTCCCAAGGGTACAAGATCGTAGCTGAGGTACAAGCTACTCGTCGAAGTCCAGGCGGAACTACTAGTAAGACTGAAGTCTCCGCTGCAAAAACATAAATAAAGCAACATGAGTACAAAGGTACTCAGCAAGACTTACATCAGATCCTATCATACATGCATTTGTATCAAGAAGGTAGTGTGGGGTTTAGTTGCAGCAAGCCAGCTTTGACTCAATGGCTATCCTGTTCTACGACTACGAGAAACTTCTTTGAGGTAAGAAGGCGCACACGAGTCCACTAATCACCACCTCAATACACCACTATGGATTCATTCCCGTCTCACTACGAGAAGCCGTCCATAGCACTCACACTTATCTTGAGCATTTTAGAGTATCCACTTCAAGTTGTCTATGTACCACGTAAGCATCCAAGAAGTCCATAACCGAGGACACGGCTATTCGAATAGATCATGATAACCCTGCAGGGGTATACTGCTTCACACACGCTCTCGCCACTTACCGCCATGTACACGTCATGTATCTCGGCAACCTTCAAGCGAAAGCCTGGCGAGGGTGTCGGCCATGACCTGACTAACCACACAAGACCCTAGTCCAGGTTTATCGCCTATTCGGGTTCCATCCGCAAGGAGATCCGGCCGGGGTGTCGCTCACGGCCCCAAACGATGTGTGCAGGGTTCCCGAGCCCACCATCCGGGTGCCACTCGGTACACCGGGCCACGTGTGCCTAGTCTGTCCCAAGCCCACCCTGCCGGGTGCCACTCGGTAGAAAAATAGCACTACCTACAAACACCAGAAACTAGTTGCAACTCCTGGACAGAGATCAAGTTGGTTAATAAGTCGAGAGGGGCACTTAAGCATTCCAATGTGTGGTAGTAGCTAGTCATTGGACAACATACACAGAACTCGGTGCTTAAGGACGGTTCCAGTGAGACAACCCACCATGTACTCCTACATGGCCTCTCACCGCTACCTTTACCAAATCGTGTTCACACACTTAACTCTCAGCACCAGAACATATCGTAACACTCCAATTCATTCCCTATGAATCAGACCTGACACAACTCTAAGCAATAGCAGGCAAGGCATGGTAGGAACACAACATGTCTCAAACAACTCCTACACATGCTAGTGGGTTTCAACTATTTACTGTGGCAATGACAGGTCATGCAGAGGAATGGGTTCAACTACCGCAGCATAAAGTAGCAGTTGAATCGTTGTTGTCCTAATGCAGTAAAAGAGAGCATGAGCGAGAGAGTAGTATTGTATTGGAATGAACAAAGGGGGTTTGCTTGCCTGGTAGATCAACAGGGTGGCACTGCTCCTCAGACAGGTACTCTGGAACACTCTCCGGAGCAGGACCTATCGAGAAGGAACGGTGTCGACAATCAAAACACAATCATATGCAGATGCATGAATATGGCATGAATATGTGATGTTTTTTGAGCCAATGCATTTAGCATTCAACTTGGAAGAGATCCATTTGAACCAAAGGTTCAAATGCAACTCTAATATAAGTCCCTTTAAATGCCATAAGTGTGTTTTCATATATACAGCATGTATAGGTTGGTTTGTCATGCATGAAAATGGCACAGATGGATAGATTGAATTTTTCTGATCATTTTTCATATATAAATTATTTAAATCTGAGCTACGGTTGAATTTCTATGAATTTTTGAAGTTTATATCATTTTTTGGAATTTCCTGATTTAATTTAAATCCAGGAAATGAATAACTGCGTCAGCACTGCGTCATGCTTGCGTCACCAAATCAACAGCGCTGACTGGGGTCAAACCTGACATGTGGGGTCCACACGTCAGTGACACAGTGTTAAACAGGGTTTTTTACTAATCTAATTAAAGGATTAGGGCGCATGGGCCCACTGGTCAGTGTCAGGGGCTTAGGTTAGGTGGTGATTAGCACTGAGCTAATCACCTGACCGATGGGGCCCACTGTCAGACCGGCGAGGTCATCGTCGGTGACCTCAGGACGCGGCGGCGTCCGCGTTACAGGCCACGGGGGCGGCGGCTAAGGGCACCGGGGCGTAGCCCGGGCTCTCGCGCATCTGGTGGGGCAGGAAGGAGGAGGGGTGGCCGGAGCTCGGGCTCGGGCGGCTGCGGGGGGGGGGGCTACAGAGCGCGGGGAAGCAGAAGAGAAGGGGGAACCGATGCAGGGGCTCACGGCGGATTCGGGGGCGTCGTCGGAGAGCTCAGCGAAGGGCTGGTGCGGCCGGAGGGTCGCCGTCGATCTCGGGCGGCCGGAGACGAAGACGACGCCGCCGAGGACGAAGCGGAGCTCGCTCGGGTTGCTTGGCTCGGTGAGGAGGGAGAGGGGGTCGCGGCGGAGCTCTGGAGCGTGTCGAGGAGGTGCAGCAGTGGCCGAGGCCACGGTGCCTGTGGACGGCGGCGACGGGCGCGTGGCCGCGAGAGAGAGAGCGAAGGGGAAGAGGGAATGGGCACGGGGGAGAGCGAGAGAGGTGCGGGGCGGCGCGTGGCGTCGCGCGGGTGTTCCAGGCGACGAGGGGGAGAAGCAGGAGGTGGCCGGACGCGTGGCCGCGCGCACCGAGCGCGTGCCCCTGTCCTCCTGGCGCGAGGAAGGGGACGACTGGCACGGCCAGCTGGCTGGGCCGGCCTGCTGGGCCGCTGGGCCAGGCCAGGCTGCACAGTGAGGTAAGTGCAGGTGGGTTTTCTTCCTTTCTTTCTATTTTTGTTTTCTGTAATTTGTTTTGATATAGTTTTAAACACTAAATCATTTTATTTACTTCTGTCAATTTTTGTAGGAACTAGTTGGATTGCTCCAAAACTCCTCACCAATTAACAGAATTTTTGGACATATATTATATATATAGCAAATATATATCCAAAGCAAATAATTATGCATTAATTCCAAATGGCCAAAATAAATACTTATGAGCTCCTGAAAATATTGGTTTGATTTTTATCTCTGTACAATATTTTCAGAGAGTAACATGAACATTTTGTTGGCCCTTTTTGGAGCAATTTTTATCTAGGTTATTTCCAGAAATGATTTCTGAGGGTTTCACAAATCCCCATTTCAATTTTAAATTGAATTTAAACATGATGCTCACAAGAAGCCTAGCCTAGGTCATACCAGAACTAGGGATGTGACATGGGATTTATTGGAAAGCATTAAAAGCAACTCTGAAGATTGGGATCTCGACGAAGGTAAGGAGTCAGGTATAACACCTAAGTTTGATTGTGTTAAATCTTTCATGGATACCGATGTTTTCCGTTTATTTAGCACTAAATATGGACTTGAATCTGAGATAGTAGCTTCTTTCTGTGAATCCTTTGCTACTCATGTTGATTTCCCTAAGGAGAAGTGGTTTAAATATCATCCTCCCATTGAAGTAAAAGTAGTTGAACCTATTAAAGTTGAAGAAAAGACTATCACTTATAATGTTGATCCTATTGTTCCTACCGCTTATATTGAGAAACCACATTTCCCTGTTAGAATAAAGGATCATGCTAAAGCTTCAATTGTGGTTCGTAAGAGTAATACTAGAACACCCACACCCCCTGAGAAAATTGAAGTTGAACCTAGTATTGCTATGGTTAAAGATCTCTTGGCTGATAATATTGATGGGCATGCTATTTACATCTGTGATGAAGCTGCTAGAATTGCTAGACCCAATACTAAGGGTAAACATAGACCTGTTGTTGGCATGCATGTTGTTTCTGCTAAAATAGGAGATCATTGTTATCATGGCTTGTGTGATATGGGTGCTAGTGCAAGTGCAAACCTCATTCCTTATACAAAGAAATTACGCATGATATTGCACCTGCTGAGATAGAAGAGATAGATGTTACATTAAGCTTGCCAATAGAGATACTATTTCACCAATTTGGATTGTTAGAGATGTTGAAGTCTTGTGTGGGAAAGTTAAATATCCTACTGATTTTCTTGTTCTTGGTTCCCCACAAGATGACTTTTGTCCCATTATATTTGGTAGGCCCTTCTTGAATACTGTTAATGCTAAGATAGATTGCAAAAAGGATGTTGTTACTATTGGTTTAGGGGATATGTCTCATGAATTTAATTTTGCTAAATTTCGTAGACAACCCCATGATAAATAATTGCCTAGTAAATATGAAACTATTTGTCTTGCTTCTATTATCGTGCCTCCTAATGATCCTTTAGAGCAATATTTGCTAGACCATGAAAATGATATGTTTATGAATGAAAGAAGGGAAATAGATGAAGTGTTCTTTAAACAAGGACCTATCTTGAAACACAACTTGCCTGTTGAAATTCTAGGGGATCCTCCTCCACCCAAGGGTGATCCCGTGTTTGAGCTTAAACCATTACCTGATACTCTTAAATATGCTTATCTTGATGAAAAGAAGATATATCCTGTTATTATTAGTGCTAACCTTTCAGAGCAAGAAGAAAAGAAATTATTGAAAACTCTGAAGAAGCACCGTGCTGCTATTGGATATACTCTTGATGATCGTAAGGGCATTAGTCCCACTCTATGCTAGCACAAAAAAATTTGGAGAAAGACGCTAAAACAGTTGTTGATCACCAACGGCGGTTAAATCCTAAGATGAAAGAAGTGGTAAGAAAAGAAATACTAAAGCTTCTGGAGGCAGGTATAATTTATCCTATTGCTGGTAGTCAGTGGGTAAGTCATGTCCATTGTGTCCCTAAGAAGGGAGGTATTACTGTTGTTCCTAATGATAAAGATGAATTGATCCCACAAAGAATTGTTACAGTTTATAGAATGGTAATTGATTTCCGCAAATTAGATAAAGCTACTAAAAAGGATCATTACCCTTTACCTTTTATTGATCAAATGCTAGAAAGATTATCCAAACATACACATTTTTGCTTTCTAGATGGTTATTCTGGTTTCTTTCAAATACCTGTGTCAAAAGAGGATCAAGAAAAGACCACTTTTACTTGCCCTTTCAGTACCTTTGCTTATAGACGTATGCCTTTTGGTTTATGCAATGCACCAGCTACCTTTCAAAGATGTATGACTGCTATATTCTCTGACTTTTGTGAAATGATTGTTGAGGTTTTCGTGGATGATTTCTCCGTATATGGAACTACTTTTGTGATTGCTTAAGAAACCTTGATCAAGTTTTGCAGAGATGTGAAACTAATATTGTCTTGAATTGGGAAAAGTGTCACTTTATGGTTAATGAAGGTATTGCCTTGGGGCATAAAATTTCTGAAAGAGGTATTGAAGTTGATAAAGCTAAAGTTGATGCTATTGAAAAGATGTCGTGTCCTAAGGACATTAAAGGTATAAGAAGTTTCCTTGGTCATGCCGGTTTTTATAGGAGGTTCATTAAGGACTTCTCTAAAATTTCTAGGCCTCTGACTAATCTCTTACAAAAAGATGTTCCTTTTGTCTTTGATGATGATTATGTAGAAGCATTTGAAATACTTAAGAAAGCCTTGATTTCTGCACCTATTGTTCAGCCACCTGATTGGAATTTACCCTTTGAAATTATGTGTGATGCTAGTGATTATGCTGTAGGTGTTGTTCTAGGACAAAGAGTTGATAAGAAATTAAATGTTATCCAATATGCTAGTAAAACTCTAGACAGTGCCCAGAGAAATTACGCTACTACTGAAAAAGATTTTTTAGCAGTTGTATTTGCTTGTGATAAGTTCAGACCTTATATTGTTGATTCTAAAGTAATAGTTCACACTGATCATGCTGCTATTAAATATCTTATGGAAAAGAAAGATGCTAAACCTAGACTTATTAGATGGGTTCTCTTGCTACAAGAATTTGATTTGCATATTATTGATAGAAAGGGAGCTGAGAACACCGTTGCAGACAACTTGTCTAGGTTAGAGAATGTTCTTGATGACCCACTACCTATTGATGATAGCTTTCCTGATGAACAATTAGCTGTCATAAGTGCTTCTCGTACTGCTCCATGGTATGCTGATTATGCTAATTATATTGTTGCTAAATTTATACCACCTAGTTTCACATACCAGCAAAAGAAAAAGTGTTTCTATGATTTAAGACATTACTTCTGGGATGACCCACACCTTTATAAAGAAGGAGTAGATGGTGTTATTAGACGTTGTGTAACTGAGCATGAACAGGAACAGATCCTACGCAAGTGTCACTCCGAGGCTTATGGAGGACACCACGCTGGAGATAGAACTGCACAAAGGTATTGCAATCCGGTTTCTATTGGCCTACTCTCTTCAAAGATGCCCGTAAGTTTGTCTTGTCTTGTGATGAATGTCAAATAATTGGTAATATTAGTAGACGTCAAGAAATGCCTATGAACTATTCACTTGCTATTGAGCCATTTGATGTTTGGGGCTTTGATTATATGGGACTGTTTCCTTCCTCTAATGGGTATACACATATTTTAGTTGTTGTTGATTACCTTACTAAGTGGGTAGAAGCTATTCCAACTAGTAGTGCTGATCATAACACCTCTATTAAGATGCTTAAAGAAGTTATTTTTTTGAGGTTTGGAGTACCTAGATATTTAATGACTGATGGTGGTTCATGTCGGTGTCAAAACCGGCGGATCTCGGGTAGGGGGTCCCGAACTGTGCGTCTAAGGTTGATGGTAACAGGAGACAGGGGACACGATGTTTACCCAGGTTCGGGCCCTCTCTATGGAGGTAATACCCTACTTCCTGCTTGATTGATCTTGATGGATATGAGTATTACAAGAGTTGATCTACTACGAGATCGTAATGGCTAAACCCTAGAAGTCTAGCATGTATGACTATGGTAATGAGTATATATCCTTCCGGACTAAGTCCTCCGGTTTATATAGACACCGGGAGGATCTAGGGTTACACAGGGTTGGTTACAAACAAAGGAATCTACATATCCGGTCGCCAAGCTTGCTTTCCACGCCAAGGAGAGTCCCATCCGGACACGGGTGCAGTCTTTGGTCTTCGTATCTTCACAGCCCATCAGTCCGGCCCATGGTTAACAGGCCGGACGCCCGAGGACCCCTTAGTCCAAGACTCCCTCAGTTCACACTTTATTCATGGTGCTTTTCGTAAAATGCTTTCTAAGTATGATGTCAACCATAGAATTGCATCTCCATATCACCCGCAGTCTCGTGGTCAAGTAGAACATAGTAATAGAGAGCTCAAATTAATTTTGCAAAAGACTGTTAATAGATCTAGAAAGAATTGGTCCAAGAAACTTGATGATGCATTATGGGCCTATAGAACTGCATATAAAATTCCTATGGGTACGTCTCCGTATAAAATGGTTTATGGAAAAGCATGTCACTTACCTCTCGAACTAGAACATAAGGCATATTAGGCCATTAAAGAGCTCAATTATGATTTCAAACTTGCCGGTGAAAAGAGGTTATTTGACATTAGCTCACTTGATGAATGGAGAACTCAGGCCTATGAGAATGCCAAACTGTTTAAAGAAAAAGTTAAAAGATGGCATGACAAAAGGATACAAAAGCGTGAGTTTAATGTAGGTGATTATGTTTTGCTATACAACTCTCGTTTAAGATTTTTTGCAGGAAAACTTCTCTCTAAATTGGAAGGCCCTTACGTTATCGAGGAGGTCTATCGTTCCGGTGCCATAAAAATCAACAACGTCGAAGGCACAAATCCGAAGGTGGTGAACGGTCAAAGAATCAAACATTATATCTCAGGTAATCCAATAAATGTTGAAACTAATGTTATTGAAACCGTAACCCCGGAGGAATACATAAGGGACACTTTCCAGAACGTTTTAGACTCGGAAAAGGAATAGGTATGTGGTACGGTAAGTAAACCGACTTCAAAACAGTTCTAATAGCAAATTTTCTCCATTTTGGAATATTTAAGAAAATAGGAAAATAAGAAGTAGTCCGAAGAGGACACGAGGCATCCACGAGGGTGGAGGGCGCGCCCTACCCCCTGGGCGCGCCCCCTTGCCTCGTGGGCACCTCGTGTGCCCTCCCGACTCTGTTTTCTTGCACGATACTTCTTTTGGTCAGTAAAAATTCATTATATAATCTCCCGAAGGTTTTGACCACCGTACCACGCAAATATCCTCTGTTTTTGTTTCGAGCTGTTTTTCTGACAGATCTAGATCATCATGACGTCTTCAAGCGCTCCCAAGGACAAGTACTTCGAGCAGGTTATCAATCCCTACCTCGCGGAGGTGCTGCAACACCCTCAAACAATTGAGATGCGTGATGGGTTGCTGCACATCCGCGATGTCGAGGGACCAAGGAGGACCGGAAGCGTGGAGACAAGACTCGAAGCAATGGAGCAACAAGTTTTCAAGTGCCAGGGGATGGTGGAACGCGGACTCAATGCCAACCACATGATGATCGCGGAGTTCACCATCAACCACAAGCTGGATGCCAAGAACATTGGGGAGACCATCTTCAAGCTTCACGGGAAAATCGAGCATCTCCAAGCCCAGATCTAGCACATGCAAAACCAAAACTGTGAGTATGAATATAGATTCAAGAGGATGAGTTTGGTTGCAGATGCGAGGATCCCGGAGACTCGATCATCCTTCTATGATGGTGAGCCTATGCCTTGGAAGATGGACGGCAAGCCTACATCATCAACAACTCCATCATCACCACCCCCGAGGAAAGAGATATAATCACATGGGTATGGGCACTCCCCTTGGAAACTGCCAAGCTTGGGGGAGGTGCCCCGGTATCGTATCACCATCACACTCCTATCTTTACCTTTTTCTTAGTTCGATCCTTTTGGTAATATCTTGATCTAGTAGAATAAAGTTTTAGTATGATCTAGTCTTGAGTTTTGCTTTATGATCCTTCTATGTAATCGAGTTCGTGAGCTATATATAATAAAGATTAGTTTTGAGTCAAGGGCTTGGTTATCTTGCTATGATCTTGAGGGAATAAAAGAAAGAATAAAAGAATTAAAGAGATCATATTGATCTTATGGAGAGTAGCGATTTCACATATAAAAGAGTATGATGAATAAAAGTTGTTGAGAGTTGACAAACATAGTTTTGGTCATCGTTGCAATTAATATGAAGTAATAAAGAAAGAGATGTTTTCACATATAAATATGCTATCTTGGACATCTTTTATGATTGTGATCGCTCATTAAAATATGACATGCTAAAAAGTTGATGTTGGACAAGGAAGACAACGTAATGGGTTATGTTTTCTTATATCCGAAATAAAGTATATTGTCATGGATCGTCCAACATGTTGGGCTTGCCTTTCCCCCTCATGCTAGCCAAATTCTTTGCACCAAGTAGAGATACTACTTGTGCTTCCAAATGTCCTTAAACCCGGTTTTGCCATGAGAGTCCACCATATCTACCTACGGATTGAGTAAGATCCTTCAAGTAAGTTGTCATCGTTGCATGCAATAAAAATTGCTCTCTAAATATGTATGATTTATTAGTGTGGAGAAAATAAACTTTATACGATCTTGTGATGTGGAAGCAATAAAAGCGATGGACTGCATAATAAAGGTCCATATCACAAGTGGCAATATAAAGTGACGTTCTTTTGCATTAAGATTTCATGCATCCAACCATAAAAGCACATGACAACCTCTGATTCCCTCTGCGAAGGGCCTATCTTTCATTCTTGTCTTATACCTTATACAAGAGTCATGGTGATCTTCACCTTTCCTTTTTACATTTTATCCTTTGGCAAGCACATTGTGTTGGAAAGATCCTGATATATATATATATCCACTTGGATGTAAGTTATCATGAACTATTATTGTTGACATTACCCTTGAGATAAAAGGTTGGGAGGCAACACTACAAGGCCCCTATCTTTCTCTGTGTCCGATTAAAACTCCATAACCATAAGTATTGCGTGAGTGTTAGTAATTGTGAAAGACTAAATGATAGTTGAGTATGTGGACTTGCTGAAAAGCTCTTATATTGACTCTTTCCTATGTTATGATAAATTGCACTTGCCTCAATGACCGAGATCATAGTTTGTTAGTTTTCAATGAAGTTTCTGATTCATACTTTACATTGTGAATAGATTGTTACTTTAGCATAAGAAACCATATGACAATATATGTTGTTGTTATAAGAATGATCATGATGCCCTCATGTCCGTATTTTATTTTATCGATACCTCTGTCTCGAAACATGTGGACATATTTTTCGTTATCGGTTTCCGCTTGAGGACAAGCGAGGTCTAAGCTTGGGGAGTTGATACGTCCATTTTGCATCATGCTTTTATATCGATATTTATTACATTATGGGTTGTTATTACACATTATGTCACAATACTTATGCCTATTCTCTCTTATTTTACAAGGTTTACATGAAGAGGGAGAATGCCGGCAGCTGGAATTCTGGGCTGGAAAAGGAGCAAATATTAGAGACTTATTCTGCACAACTCCAAAAGTCCTAAAACTTCACGGAGGCACGTTTTGGAATATATAAAAAATGTTGGCGAAAGAATCAACCAGAGGGAGCCCACACCCTGGCCACGAGGGTGGGGGCGCGCCCTACCTCCCTGGGCGCGCCCCCTGTCTCGTGGGCCCCCTGGCAGGCCTCCGGTGCCCATCTTCTGCTATATGAAGTCTTTCGTCCTAGAAAAAATAAGGAGGAAGCTTTCGGGACGAAACACCACCGCCACGAGGCGGAACCTGACGAAACCAATCTAGGGCTCCGGCGGAGCTGTTCTGCCAGGGAAACATCCCTCCGGGAGGGGGAAATCATTGCCAACATCATCACCATCGATCCTCTCATCGGGAGGGGTCAATCTCCATCAACATCTTCACCAGCACCATCTCCTCTCAAACCCTAGTTCATCTCTTGTATCCAATCTTTGTCTCAAAACCTCAGATTGGTACATGTGGGTTGCTAGTAGTGTTGATTACTCCTTGTAGTTGATGCTAGTTGGTTTATTTGGTGGAAGATCATATGTTCAGATCCTTTATGCATATTAATACCCCCCTGATTATGAACATGAATATGATTTGTGAGTAGTTACGTTTGTTCCCGAGGACATGGGAGAAGTCTTGCTATAAGTAGTCATGTGAATTTGGTATTCATTCGATATTTTGATGAGATGTATGTTGTCTCTCCTCTAGTGGTGTTATGTGAACGTCGACTAGAGGAAGGCATTGGGAAGTAATAAGTAGATGATGGGTTGCTAGAGTGACAGAAGCTTAAACCCTAGTTTATGCGTTGCTTCGTAAGGGGCTGATTTGGACCCACATGTTTCATGCTATGGTTAGGTTTACCTTAATACTTCTTTTGTAGTTGCGGATGCTTGCAATAGGGGTTAATCATAAGTGGGATGCTTGTCCAAGGAAGGGCAGTACCCAAGCACCGGTCCACCCACATATCAAATTATCAAAGTAACGAACGCGAATCATATGAGCGTGATGAAAACTAGCTTGACGATAATTCCCATGTGTCCTCGGGAGCGCTTTCCTTCATATAAGAGTTTGTAGAGAATACCTTACTGCACTTTATTTACTTTTGTTTTTTGATACCCGTTACAAATTACCTTATCACAAAACTATCTGTTATCGATAATTTCAGTGTTTGCAGAGAATACCTTACTAAAAACCGCTTGTCATTTCCTTCTGCTCCTCGTTGGGTTCGACACTCTTACTTATCGAAAGGACTATGATAGATCCCCTATACTTGTGGGTCATCAAGACTCTTTTCTTGTTCTCACCAAGAACACTCCAGAGAGTAGCCTTAAACATGGTATCCATTTTCTAAAATGCTTGTTCCTCTTGAGGATAAAGAACTCCTTTAGGTTTGCCTAGAGTGGCATCATAGTAGCTCATGGTCTGAAACCATAAGATTGCTCTCTCGCGCCACCTCTTATAGTGGATACCCTCAAACATAGGAGGGCTCTTGGATGCAGCAAAACCACTCGGGGTAAATTGCCTATAATAAGGTTTTTGGATTGTTGGAAATATGAGCAATTTACTGAATGATTTTATTAACAGAAATACTAGATAAAACATGACTAATATAGCAGATATAAAACAAGTCATGCGATCGGACCGAGAGACGGTAAATAGCATCTGCATATATGAACTAGAACCGAACACATCTAGAGCAAACATATGTAGAGCAGCTAGTAGAGCAAGAAACTGTGGCAGAACCTCAAACGGAAAGAACATAAGAACGTACAGAACAGCAGCAGAAGCACTGCTCTTGGGGTCGACATCCTCGCCAGCCATGTCGTCGAAGAGGTTGTCGACGTCGGGGAAGAAGTCGTCGTCGGGGAAGTGGTCGTCGATGTCCGGAGCGTCCGTGATGAACAGTTTAGTATTCGCGTGGAGCGCTCCCCAAAAACCTTATCACCCTTCTCCCGTACAGGACTCAAAGCGGTGGGGTTTCGGAGACCTACTGTCCCGACCTGCGGTGCACACCGCAAGCTGGGATGGGGAAGACCGTAGCAGCAGCTCAGAGATTGGAAACCGGTGGCAAGAGGGAGATGATCTTCTGGTGTGTCTCTCTGGGAGGAGCGACCTCTCTTTTATAGGCACACGGGAAGGAGGCGAATAGGCTGCGTCGGGAGCTGAAGAGAAAGAGGGAGACGAAACGAACAGACAGCAGCGGAAGGGTGCAGCGTTCGTATTCAATATCCACTACAGTAAAACTTTCCGGCTCCCGAGTGACCTTTCATATACCCGTCGTGCGTGGAAAAAAATTAGACATCGGCTCAGCTCATTCCCGCAACCCGCGATGCATCGTGACGAGGCAGGCGGCGGAGGAGGAGCGCACGTGAATGTCCCTCTTGTTCTCATTCTCATACATGTGGGGAAACAACCTCCCTTATAAGGAGGTCCAACTCCCACCAAACTAGCAATGTGGAACTAAACTTTGGTTCCACCTCTTGCCTTGCACGAATGGGCTACGTGGGCCTCTAGAATTTATTAGGAATTTCTGAAATTGTTATTGGGCTGGCCCAAAATAGACAAAATTCTAGCAGCTTGCTGGTTGACAACCCGAAGGAGAAGATGTGATGCATCTGGTTGTAGTTCTGGATTTGTGTGTTGAGGAACTCCTCGTCTTTGGGATGGTCCTAAGAAAGAAGCACAAGCATTGTTAGTTGCGAGTAGGCAATGGTAGTCAGTGTGAAAAAGTAGGGGGCAGTGAGCTAACCGCGACATGGCCGGTGTAGTGGTCCGCCTCCAGAACGATCGAGCAAGTGTTCTTATCCCATGAGGCACCACTAAGGTCACTGAGCTTGGACACTTGGATCCATCAAGCTCTTCACTTCCTGAGGTGGTTGTACACCTGGGTGGCGGTCACCTCCTGGCCACAGAATTCGAATACGTGCTTCGCAACGGTGTTCAACTGCACCTCCTTGAAGCCCTTGTCAGTCCTAACCCCACTAGAGATGAGCTCACACATCTTGTTCAGCATGAACGTGGACATGAATGGCTGCCACTTCATATTGTTCCCCCTACCATCCTTCTTTGCCTTTGTGGCTGACGCAGTGCAGCGGCAGGCTCAATGAACACAACTAGCACAAAAAGAGAACCACCGAGTGATACCTAGAACACATCTGAATCAGGAGGCATCTGCCCATCGAGGGGGGTGGGAGTCCTTGATATAGGACACACCGTACTAGCTGTCGGACAGGACAAGGGCCTGACTAAGATCTTGAGTCTGCGTGGTCATGTCCTACAATCGTAGCACGCATTGACAGTAAGTATAGCACATAGAGTACCAGACGATCTATGGAAGGACGGGCATACATGACAACTAGCTATGAATGTGTTCATCACTATCACACTACTCTACCATGCTACAAATCCACCACCAATAGCTACCACAGCATCACAATCTACCATATTGACAGTAAGCATAGCACATGAACCACACGAATCAACCCTAGCACATGCTTGCACATCAAACCGTGCGACCACATGCTCTCAGGTCTTGCTACAACGAACAAAGAGAAGAGGGTGATTGAACTCGCAGAGGCCATGGCTGCAGCTCGAGGTGGACGCGGGAATGGTCGGAGAAGTTGAGAACGGGAGTCGTCGCTGCCGTGGACCGCCCGTGAAGAAGCGCCGCTTACCTGCTCGTCGGTGCCGATGCGCGTC